>NC_091992.1:5358790-5483611 GCF_044704955.1 Pristiophorus japonicus | reverse complement strand
CCTCCTCCCCCTCTCTTCCCCCCTCCCTCCTCCGCCTCCCCCTCTCGCCGTCCCCCCTCCCTCGGCTCCTCCACCACCTCGCTCCCCTCCACTCCTCCTCCTCCTCTCTCCCCCTCCCTCCTCCTCCTCCTCGCTCCCCTCCCTCCTCCTCCTCCTCTCTCCCCCTCCCTCCCTCCTCCTCTCTCCCCCTCCCTCCTCCTCTCTCTCCCCCTCCCTCCCTCCTCCTCTCTCCCCTCCCCTCCCCCCTCCTTCCCCCCCCTCCCTCCTCCTCTCTCCCCTCCCTCCCCTCTCCCTTCCCCCTCCCTCCCCCCTCCTCTCTTCCCCCTCCTCCCCCTCCCTCCTCCCCCTCCCTCCCCCTCCTCTCTTCCCCCTCCCTCCTCCTCCTCTCTTCCCCCTCCCTCCTCCTCCTCTCTTCCCCCTCCCTCCTCCTCCTCTCTTCCCCCTCCCTCCTCCCCCCCTCCCTCCTCCTCCTCTCTTCCCCCTCCTCCTCCTCCTCTCTCTTCCCCCTCCCTCCTCCTCCTCTTCCCCCTCCCCTCCTCCTCTCTTCCCCCTCCCTCCTCCTCCTCTCTTCCCCCTCCCTCCTCCTCCTCTCTTCCCCCTCCCTCCTCCTCCTTTCTCTTTCTCCCTCCCTCCTCCTCCTCCTCCTCCTCTCCCCCTCCTTCCTCCTCTCCTCCTCTCTCCCCCTCCCTCCTCCTCTCTCCCCCTCCCCTCTCCCCCTCCCTCCCCCTCCCTCCTCCTCCTCTCTCCCCCTCCTCTCTCTCTCTCTCTCTTCTCTCTCTCTCTCTCTCTCTCTCTCTCTCTCTCTCTCTCTCTCTCTCTCTCTCTCTCTCTCTCTCCCTCCCTCCCCTCCCTCCCTCCCTCCCTCCCTCCTCCTCCTCCTCCTCCTCTCTCCCCCTCCCTCCCCCTCCCTCCTCCTCCTCTCTCCCCCTCCCCTTCTCCCTCCCCCAACCCCTCGCTGACAGAAAGAGAAAGGCACTGACAGAGACAGAGAGAGACAGACACTGGGGGGGTGCCCATCCCAGCACGCTATTGGAGGGCTCCCGGTGCCGCAGTAGGTGAGTAGAAATATTTTTTTATTTATTGATTGATTTTTTTTTAATATTTTATTTTTTAATTTTTTTTGGTTGATTTATTGATTTATTGATCATTTATTATTGATGATGGCTCTTTATTTATAAAAGTGAAGTGTTTAATGTTTGTAAACTTCCTTCCCCCCTCCCTCTATCTCTCATTCCCTACGCCTGATTTCTAAGTGTAGGCAAGGTTTTTCTGCGCATACAAAAATCTACGCTTACTCCATTCTAAGTTAGTTTGGAGTAAGTTTTCGCTGCCTAAACTTGCAAAACAGGCGTAAGTGGCTGGACACGTCCCTTTTGGAAAAAAAAAATCTGTTCTAAAATGAAACTATTCTAACTCACTGGAACTGGAGCAAACTAAATGCCGAGAATTGCAATTTCTAAGATGCTCCATTCTAAACTAGTTACTTCAAAAAAATAGGAGCAACTCAGGCCGAAACTTGAGCCCATAGAGTGAACAACAACGACAGCAAACACGACTAAAATAACAGTTGCAGTACTGAATATTACAGCAATGGATACACTAATCTGTAGTGTACACTTTCAATGTTGTGCCAATATTATTTTCACTTGATACTCTTAATTTGCCACCTCAAGTTGCTTCACCACTACCACCAATCGCAGACCTGTGTTCTACAGCTCAAAATGCTCTATAGCTGTTTTGTTGGGTGTGTTGCACAGTTCAAATTTCCCGGGGATGAATATTTCTACTCACCCACCATTACGCTTCACTGAAATCCTACTGTAACAAAGGACACCTACACTGTAGCTGTATCAGAATTTTGCGCACACACACAAACTATCGCAGGAATCCTAATAAACTATTTACAGGAATCCTAGTGATATCACTTAAATCACGCAAATGGGAAAAAATAGCTATGAAAAGCAAGTACTGCATTTACCATTAATATCAGCTTTTTCAAAACGGACCCAGACTATCTTTTCCTTCTCATCTGTTGGAGGTGAGCCGGTGTAAGCCTGAGAGGGAAAACAAAATTGATGAAAAGAAAACTAAAAATAACAGAAGACATTAACATCTATCAGATTGTCTACAGTGATCAATAATAAAGTAACCACACACCATGGCCATAGATTTCAGTCGCAGTACACTCTAATGGTGCATTTACCTAACAACTCTGCCAGCAGTGGCAGCCTTAACTTCGAGAGCAGTGCTGCACTAAGTGTAGCCATACTGCTCCCTCCAGAGGCATTCACCCAAAGAGCATCTTGTGTATCAGCAGATGCAAGCCTCGAGATTGTGCTGTGTGGTTGCAGTATCTCTGCAACCACCCTGATGAGATCAGCTAACACAGCAGCACGGCAGCATAGTGGTTCACTGGGTTGCTCCACAGAGATGATGAGTTCAAATCCCACCACAGCAATCTGTGCAATTGAATTCAATAAATCTGGCGCCGGAAAAAATGACCATGAATGATTGCCGTAAATATCTAGCTGGTTCATTAATGTTCTTCAAGAAAGAATCTGCCACCTCTTGTTCCAAGAACATAAGAACATAAGAAATAGGAGCAGGAGTAGACCATTTGGCCCCTCGAGCCTGCTCCGCCATTCATTAAGATCATGGCTGATCGGATCTTGGCTTCAACTCCACTTCCCTGCCCGCTCCTCATAACCCTTAACTCCCCTATAATTCAAAAATCTGTCTATCTACGCCTTGAATATATTCACTGACTCAGCCTCCACAGATCTCTGAGGTAGAGAGTTCCAAAGAATCATGACCCTCTGAGAGAAGAAATTCCTCCTCATCTCCGGAATAAAACAAATTAACAGTTTAACAGTTAATTTAAATTGAACAATTTCAAATTAAGGGGAGTAGACGATACCGGAGCTGAGAGGTTATAACGACCAGGAAAGATTGAACAGGCTGGGGCTCTTTACTCAACAACAGAGAAGGCTGAGGGGTGACCTAATTGAGCACTTTAAGACTATGAAAAGGTTTGATAGGGTAGATGTAAAGAAGATGTTCCCACTTGTGTAGGAGACCAAAACAAGGGGCCATAAATATAAGATAGTCACTAATAAATCCAATGGGGAATTCAGGAGAAACTTCTTTACCCAGAGAGCGGTGAGAACGTGGAACTCACTACCACAGGGAGTGGTTGAGGCGAAAAGCAGAGATGCATTTTAGGGGAAGCTGGATAAACACAGAGGTAGCTTCCCCTTAAATGAAACATATGCTGAGGGGGTGAGATGAAGACCAGTGGGAGGAGGCTCATGTGGAGCATAAACACCAGCATAGATCTGTTGGGCCGAATGGCCTGTTTCGGTGCTGAACATTCTATGAAATTCTATGTAGACTGTATTCCCATTGCATTAATTTCACAACTTCAATGTCAATGGAAAAAAACAGTTTCTGGGAAACTTAAGTAAAAACAGAAAATGCTGGAAATACAAAAGCAGGTCTGTCAGCAATGTAAAGACAACTTAATGGGCATCAGTTTTATCAGGGGGTCTATGTGCAAAACATTAACACATCTTCTATTTTCAGATGCTGATAGACTTGATGTGGATTTCCAGCATTTTCTAGTTGTACTTTAGATATCCAACGGTTGTGGTTTGCTCTTATGCACAAAACTCTGTTGCATGTACAGTACAGCACAGAAAGGGTATTGTAAGTGGACCTGGCACACAGATTTACACGCTTGTATCACTTACCTGCGGGACTACATCTTGCAGAAAGGTGACAACACTCTCCATATATGACTGCTCCCTGAAAATAAACACACAAACATTTCACTATAGAACTCAAGACTACCTTACAATCACACAACCATGGCTGAGAATCATTAAATTGGAGATGACAGGCTAATCTTGGAGAGTTGGAAACCCTAATCTACATCCAGTAATGTATTAAGTATATTTCTGTTAAGTGAATACTTTCCAGACAAATTCATCACTTTAATTCGGGTTGTTTATACGGTGATTCCAATCAAAATTCTACATCATGTACTAATGCTGGAGCAGCATAACTCTGTTGTTCTTCTTCCCTCCTCCTCTCCTAAAAGCACCGACTCTTGCAGGGGTATGGTTCCATGAGCTCCAACACCCCTCTCAAGTGACCATTATTTAAGGTTTAGGCTAGAATGTTAGCAGCCGATTTGATCTGACCAAGAGATGGGGTGGTGATGGTGCGGGTATCACAGGCTAACCAAACCCCTCCCAACTTACCTTGGTAGCAGGGATCGGTGGCTGGCAATGTGGAATGCCTACTGGCTGAATATCCGTTAATTCAGAAGTGTCCAAACTATGAGCCACGAGTCATGTGTGGAGCTCGTGTCCTAACATTCCACCCCGCACCCCAACAATGTAGGCCCATTTGCACTAATATATTTTATTTGTTTCATTTTTTATTTTATGGGCCTGGAGGTTTGGAAATGGCTGCTCTTAGCATTGTTCCCTATTTGGTCAGTAAGTCCTCATTCAGATCTGTTAGCCTCTGCAACTTGAGATGTGTGCAAATTAATGGGACAATGATTTAAGCTTTATATGTAGCCCCCAAGGTTCCATGGCAAGCACCTAAGCAGCCCACAAATACACAAGCCTTAGACACATCTGCACAAACTAAATAGGCCAAACTCTTGTGACACATCATATCGGAGCGGTGATGCAACAATGGTGAGATGGGGCCCTGCGGCCAGAATCCACTATGTGCTCAGTTTAGCATTAGCTGTCTCACTATGAAGAGACTAAGCAGGGGCGTGTGCTGAGGCAGGCCACAGACACCTCACCCACTGTCCTGTAACTGCATTTTACCTGTTCACACTGACGCACGTAGCACATGCTGATCAAGTGGGATAGATAAAATGGTGGCAGAGAAAAGAAAGCAGCAAAGTCTGTCCAATTTCAGAGTTCCATTCCGCAAAGTACACGGTGGGGATTTCCAGCTCAGTTTAACGCTAAGTGCTCTCCAATTCCACGCCCTCGCCCCCTACCCAGGTCTGCAAATTGCCGAAGGCAAACGTGCCCGGTGCAAAGCCCTCTCTTAGGGAATCCATCCTGGCATCGCCGGGGACCTGGGGTGCACATTGTTGCACGGCACAGAGACTTGCATTGGCCTGTAAATTGCAGCCTCTCCGGGTGCATGTGATTTGCACATGCGCCTGAAGAGGCCTCAGAAGTTCCGGGTTTAGGCATGTGCCGCGCATGCGCCTAAACCCGCCACTTGCGATCTGTCAAAATGACAGATCTCGCGCCTCGACAGGAGAACAGTCATCGTGGGCCGAGATTTGGGCTATTTGCCCAACTCCTGCCCAGCGAATGTCCTTAAAACTTTTATGCGTGGTAAGGCCTGCTTTTACCAGCGTAAGAGTTTTAAAAGATAGAAAAATTACATTTTTCTACTCATGTTTATATTTAAAACCCTGTCCATTAAGGTAAGTTTATTTTTAACCCTAAAACATAATTTTTAAAAATTTCAAAAAAATAATTTTTTCTCTAAAACATTTCATTTCAATTAATTTTAAATATGAGATTTTTTTTTAAATTTATGTTGTGTGTTTTTGAGGGTATTCGCATTGATAGTAATGGGAGGTCCGTACAAACAGAACTCACCATTGCTATCAGTGAGAATACTCCATGCTCATCGATGGTCCAGCCCCACGTGATCCCAGGATGCCCGAGCATTCCTGGGATACATGGGCCTCTGCATCATGGCCTCGGAGCCAAAGTGATCGTAACTCTGGGACCACCAAGTAATAAAAAGAAAAAGAAAGACTTGGATTTATATAGCGCTTTTCACAATCACCGGACGTCTCAAAGCGTTTTACAGCCAATGAAGTACTTTTGGAGTGTAGTCACTGTTGTAATGTGGGAAATGCGGCAGAAAATTTGTGCACAAGCAAGCTCCCACACACAGCAATGTGTTAATGACCAGACAATCTGTTTTTTTTTGTTATGTTGATTGAGGGATAAATATTGGCCAGAACACCGGAGATAACTCTTCTTCGAAATAGTGCCATGGGATCTTTTACATCCACCCGAGAGAGCAGACAGGGCCTCATCTGAAAGACGGCACCTCTGACAGTGCAGTGCTCCCTCAGCACTACACTGGAGTGTCAGCTTATATTTTTGTGCTCAAGTTCCTGGAGTGGGACTTGATCCCACAACCTTCTGATTCAGAGGTGACAGCGCTACCCATTGAGTCTTTTTCGGTCGGAGGCATCCGCCCGCGGGAAGCCTCCGACCGCAATTTCTGGCCCATTAAGTTCTTGTGGCACTTTGCGAACACTGCACGTGTGTTCTGCGACGAGGAAGAATTCGACTTTTAAATGCATGTACAATGCCAGAACCCGCAGCCCCTTTTGAAAGGGGCTCCTCCTAAAATTCCAGCTACATTTCCCCCCACGCTTTTTTTCTATGGTCCTCCGGGGCACGGGAAAGGGGTGGGGGGGGTGGGGAGAAGGTGGGTGGGCAGGCAGGTCGGACAACCTCCTGATCTACAAATCAAAAAACTATCAGCGGGTTTGCTGGAGTGTTTTGATAGCCGTGGATTTGACAGCAATTATCTGCAGAACAATGTTGCTGCATTTGCAATTTTGTCGCCAGCAGCAATGTTAGGAAGCAGGTCACTGTCTTCATGATAAATATCCCTATATGATAATGTGGCATTGTCTCAAACACAGAGTTGAATTAGCAGTTGGACGTGCCATTGATAAAAGTGAATGCTGTCATCCATTCTCAGGTATTTATGGTTAAATTATACTGGTGTGCACAAGTCAACCAAAAAGAATTGTCGGAATGTGCTGAAGACTTGGATTTACAGCTAAATAAAATTGGATGCATACTGTACGAGTTGCAAGTACAGTGTGTGCTGAATATAACAACTGAGGCACCTCATTTTCATTTCCTTGCGACTTCAGAAGACAGGAGACGATAAAAGAAGAGAGCTGCTTAGACTGGACTGCTGAAAAGACTCTATTCATCCAGAGCTCAAGCATTATGCATGATGCCCTTTATTGTCTCTGCTTTTAGAGTTATTGTTGAAGCAAGATGCCATACTTTAGTATGCAGACAAGCTGCTGATATGCACACAATATCAATAGGGATGAGGGATTACATAACGTGAATCGACTGGAGAAGCTGGAGTTGTTTTTCAGTGCAGAGAAGGCCAAGAGGAGATTTGACAAAGGTGTTTAAAATCATGAAGGGCTTACAGAGAGTAAATAAGGAGAAACTGTTTCCAATGGCTGAAGGGTCGATAACCAGAGGGCAGAAATTTTAGGTGATTGCCAAAAGAACCAGAGGCGACAGGAGGAAAAGCTTTTTTATGCAACGAGTGGTTAGGATTTGGGATGCACTGCCTGAAAGGGCAGTGGAAACAAATTCAATAGTAGCTTTCAAAAGGGAATTGGATAAATACTTGAAGGAGAGAAAATTGCAGAGGTGTGGGAAACAGCAAAAAAGTGGGACTATCTGGATTGTTCTTCGAAAGAGCCGGCGCAGACTCGATGGGCCGAATGGCTGTACTATTCTATGATTTTATGAATGTAAACCAGGCACAAGGGCCGGAATTTTGCCGGTGCTCAGAGGACGAGATCAGTGGTGGGTCAGCTGTTAAAGTTTAAATGATTGACAGCGGGTCGGAACACCGCTGTCAACCTGCCACCGTGCTACTTTCCCAGATGTCGGGTCTGTCAACGCTGAACAGACCCGACACGCAACGGCAGGGGAGGCAATTTATGACATTATGACCTTATTAAGAGCCTATTAAAAATCATTTTGACTTGAACGTATCATTTTACCAGGTTCCCCACGAGGTTCACGTCAGGTAAGGACGTCGGGAGTTGTGTGACCATGCAGTCATTTCTTTACTTGGCAGCTGCAATTGTGCTTTAAAAGCTCTCATCTCACAACTGTTCACCTTCCAAGATCAAAAGCTCTGACCTCATCAATCGCACTTCCTTCAATTGGCCGGGAAGCACGCTGGTCGGGCTTAACAAACCCAATCAGCGTAAAAAAAATTCTATAGAACGGGCTGGAGCCAGCAGCGAGGTTGGGACCTGCCATCGACCCCGGCTGCACTGGACCCGCCGAGGTCGGCAAAATCGCGGCCAAGGACTCTGGATATGAATGAAAGCTGCAACCCAAGAACAACGGTGAGGAGTGTCTCCTTAGTCTCCATTAAAAAGCATGTAGAGCTGCAGCATGAGCAAGAAACCCACAGGGGGAACGATACATACCAGTCAGAGTACAATTCCCATATTGTCGCGATTACTGTACGATATCCAGATTTATGGCCAGTAAATACGGCAAAATACAAATTGCATCACTATGTAAAGTTTAAACTTGATCCACCAATGCCGACCGGGAGTTCAAAGATGATGCTGGGATTAGCTGTGCAAAGGTGATATCTTGTTCTACACCGAGGGTGAACGTGGCTTTGCTCACCTGAACTTAATTGCTACTCTTTCATGCCTCTTGCTGCTATGAGGCATGCATCCGCCCTTCTCTATGCCTTTGTTACCTTTCGACTTGACTATTCCATCTCGCTCCTAGCTGGCTTCCCATAATCTACCCTACGTAAACTTGAGGTCATCCAAAACTAGGCAGTGTCCTAACTTGCACCAAGTCGGGCTCACCCACCTACATTGGCTCCCAGTTAAGCAACGCCTCGATTTCAAAATTCTCATCCTGGTTTACAAATCCCTTCATGGCCTCACTCCTCTGTAATCTCCTTCAACCTCACAATCACACCGCGCCCCACCCATCCCACCCCCGAGATGTCTGCGCTCCTCAAATTCTGCCCTCTTAAGCATCCCTGATTATAACTGCTCAACCATTGGTGGCCGTGTCATCAGCTACCTGGGCCCTAAGCTCTGGAACTCCCTCCCTAAACCTCTTCGCCTCTCTACCTCTCGTTCTTCCTTTTGGTCTTCTGCCGTAATTTCTTCTAATGTGGCTCGGTGTCAAATGTATTTCTTTTGTCTTATAACACTCCTGTGAAGCGCCTGGAGACGTTTTATTACATTAATGGCGCTATATAAATACAAATTGTTGTTGTTGATATTTTATCCAACTTCATGGACCACTGGTCCACACAAAAGTTGCCAACTCTGATTGAAGTTATTCCTGGAGGTTTCATCACATGACCTCCTACCTCTAACTGCACCCCCCCCCCCACCCCACCCAGTAAAACAGCCATTTTTCCCCATCTCCAATAACTAATAAATGAAAGTGTTCAAAGAAATTGAAAAAAACATTTTTTTTTTTTAAATGTCCCTACAGTTTATCTCCCAGATTTGCTCCCAGGAGATTAATCTTCAATTCTCCAGGACAATTCTGGAGGGTTGGCAACCCTCGTCCACTCATAGACTGCAGAGCCATACAAGAAATCTTGACTTTGATCGCACAGGCCTGCAGGTGACACCAAATCTCAGAAGGGATACCCACAGCCACTTATTACAGGCTCCCTGTGGAAGCTCTTTTGAACTCAACTCGGTGACTGTGTTTACAAACTGGGAGTGGAACTTATTTTTGTATAACGTCCTCTCATAATTTCATGTACTGTCATGCACATATTTTATTTTGTAATATTTATTTAAAAATAATAGTTGTACAAGTTTCAAGACCAGGCTGTTTATTCAAAATGTGCAGTGTAGGGCCCAATGATTCACGTGGTATTTCCCTGTTCTATGAAAGCTTTCTTGCACTTCTACCACTGCAAGCAGCCATATTAATAATGGGATATGATACATGATGTGTTATGTGGACATAAAAGTCACCACTTGGCTAATCACACATTATGCAGTCAGGTTCACTTACTGAGTAAATAGCTTAATCCGCTAATAATGCTGGGGGTATCCTCTGAAAGACTAAAGTTAAACGGTGTATCACTAATTTTATATTGAAAGCCCCTAAGTATTTAACGTCAGTTTTTGGCAGCCTTGGTACAAAGACCTGCTTAATGACACAATTAAAGTATTTACAAGCCCTGTGGAGCACCCGTTTTGCTGATTAATCACCAATAAATTGTGAATAACACAGTTACACAACTAAAACTAGACCTCTGGAACATTTCTACCAGTACCACACATGAAGTATTTTCTTGTCCGAATATTGGCCCAGATTTTGCGATAATAATGACAGCGAACTGTCAGCGTTCACCGTCATTACTCCTCTAAAACTGACCGTAACTTCAGGATTTAGTGCGTGCACAGATAAACGCAGAAATCCTGAAGTTGTGGTCAGTCATTCCCTGCTCCGACACAGGCCTCACTGTGGAACGCCCCATCGCTGGCAATCAGTGAAACTGACGAAAACGCAAGCTTTTCCAGTATCATTTCACTGTTATACACCCCATTAAAAGTTAAGTCTTGTCTGAATAGGTATAACTGGGATTTTAACGGCATATTGACTGCTGAACAATCATTCTGTCCCCGAAAAATTAATTTTATATCTGTGGAATGTCAATTTTCTCTTCGTGATAGAAAATTACTAGATTTCTAAAACAATAAAAAAATATATTTTTTTAAGTATGTTTATATTTCAGCTTCTACCATAACCGTGTGTGTATGTTCCAATCTTTATTTCGCTATCTGTAAAAAATTTAAAATGTTAATGATAATCAGTGCTTTTTATTTCCTGGTTTGCTATCTGCGAGAATTCTTCAATGATGTCATCAAGCTGCTTAGATAGCTTGATGACATCACTACTGCTCTACGCTAGGAATCCCCTTTTGACAGCTCTACAATCAATTAAACGTCGAGAAACCAAATTCCATGCCATTGAACTTAAATGGGCAAGTGTTGTGCAAAATCTCTTTGAATTGCCTTGTTTTGATGAGAGTTCGCCCAATATTAAAATGTTACAGCAAAACTGGTATTTCACTTAAGAAGCAGAAATTGTATTCAGTATTAAGGAGGTCAAATAAACGTATTCCTTACGTGACTGCCTGATGTCGGACCATTATTCCACCAGTACAGCGGCTGGGACGGCGAGGAGAGTCTGTAGCCATAGCTGCTCAATTCTACCACCTAAATTGAAAAGAATCCGAACAGTTAGTTCAGTCAGCAGTCAAGAAAGAAAGAACTCACGTTTATACAGCGCCTTTCTTGACCTCAGGACATCCTGAAGTGCTCTACAGACAATGAAATACTTCTCAACTGTAGTGCCTGTTGCAGTCAAGTGAACACCTCCAGAACAGCATCTAGTTACATATACAGTCAGGCATTCTTGAATTTCCTTTCTTTTTCTAAAGATTGTGGTCATCAAGGGAGGGATTTTAACACTAAGAAATGGAATGCTTTTCATTCTGAGCACCCAGTATCAATGTTAAGCAACCCTACATGAGATACACGCAGATTAAATTCGGAGTGAAGCTTCCTCTACTATGGCCCAACAATATGTCTCACCCCGAACTTCAGCAGAGTACCAAGTGTGACATCTTTCCATTTTCCGCACCAGCTATTGGGTCGCTGAGTGAATGGCCAATGTAATGCCAAAATAGGGGTGATTCTGTACCATGGACCCATGCCCATTTCAAATTGATTTTAAGATTACGAATAATTAGATTTTATACCACATGTATGCTCATTGCTTTATGCCCAATTGATTACTGGAGACTTGCCTTTAATGTAGAAAAATGTCCCACAGTGTTGCACAGAAGCGTATTCAGAAAAAATTGGATGCCGAGCCAAAGAAGATGATATTAGGAGGGCTAGCCTAAAGCTTGATCAAAGAGGAGATGTTAAAGAAGTCTCAATTGTGTAGAGGGCAGGGGAAAGGCAGAGAGCCTGAAGGAATAAATTCCAGAGCATGTGGCCTAGACAGCTGAAGGTAAGGCCACCAATTGCAGGGCACCAGGAAGGAGTGGGTGTATCAGAGTTATGGGGCGTTGAATGGTGCAGGAGGTTGTAAAGATAGGGAGGGGCAAGGTCATGAAGGGAGTTGCACAGGAGATTGAGATTGGGGGTGTTAAGGAACTGGGAGCCAATTGTAGGTCAGCAAGGGCAGAGGTGATGGGTGGAATGGCACTAAGTACGGGATAGGATACAGGCAGAAGAGTTTTGGAAAAGCTGAAGTTTATGGAGGGTAGAAGAATGGGAGGCCAATCTGAAAAGTATTGGAATAGTCACGTCTGGGGATGACAAAGGCATGGATGAGGGTTTCAGCAGCAGATGGATATTTCTCAAACAGTTTCACATACAATATGTTACATAAGCGCAGCAAGTTATGTGGACAAATAGAGTAGCCGCTTTTCACACAGCAAGATCCCACAAACTGAGGGAGAACTTTGAGCCAGGGCACCAGGAGAATTACTTGCTCTTTAAATAGTACCATGTGATCATTAACATCCATCTGGATCACTGGAACAAGTGATCTTCACAATCTCTTCCCCCACCATAACTAAAGTTGTAAAGTGGTCTGCAGATTAACTGGGATGTTAGAGAAGTGCTTCATATCTTTTGAATTTGCAGTAAATAATAGTGAATGTGCTGGAATATTTGTATACTTGAAATAGTGTTGCATACTTGGGAGGATCAGTATGTAATGCTGGCAGTGGTCCAAGAGCAGGTGTTTGGATGGGGGTACCAAGGGCCTTTCCTACCTTGCTTTGGGGGTGCCATTGCTGCTACTTCGGCAGCCAAGGCAGATGTCTTAACCTCCGCATGTCCCCCAAAAGAGAGAGACTTTCATTCAATCACTCTGGATTAGATTCAAACCCAAAGCTTCAAATTTGAAATGACACTGTGCTGATCCACTAGAAGGCCTGATTTATATAATAGATACCACGTAGAACTGCACGGTTTCTCATTTTAACACAAAACAAAGCTGGGCTTGTACACTGGTGCCAAGTGGCTGCTGTACCCTGCATTCTATATAAAATCTCCGTGTGTCAGAGCTTGAGTTGACTACTCACACCCAAAAATCAAGACAGCCACATAAGTCAAATCATCAATATCACATAATTATAGGCATATCCAGTTACTAATACCTAGAAATATAAAAATCTACTATACTGTCTGCATTAGGAACAGTTATTCTATACATACACCACAATCAATATTTGTTTCAATAAAGCTTACATAAATAATGAATAGGAGTAAGTCTACATTAACCAGGACATGCATAGTAAGCCAATAGTCAATAAATTCATAAAAAGGGCAAGGATGCTGGGGTTTCACTGAAAATTTAGTGGCTTGATAAAAATCGTTTTCTCTTAGATCGGAAAGTGAACACGATCCTCTATAATTCAAGATGATGCATTTGGTTTTATGAAGAGTATCAACTTTCTGAGAGTCACAGCAGCATCTTCTGCAGAACAGGAAACAAATATTATTAGGGAGATGGAAGAATGCGTCCCAGAACTAGAAAACTAGAACATTGATATCTGCCGCTCTACAATATCAAACAGAATAATAAAGGAATACCTTGACACCACTGGCCTTGATCTCGCCATCATTCAGTGCCATAAAGCAACAATAATAGGCACTCAAATTTCTGTAAAGCGCAACGGTGGAAGTGTGCAATTTTCATACTACAAAACAACCCGTAGCTTTTTCAAACTTGGGTTGCGTCTGGAGAGAGCATTTTGGGCTGTATTAACTGTATTAACACTAGGATGAAGTAGTGATAGTGACAGATTTTAAAATTCTCATCCTCGTTTCCAAATCGCTTCATGGCCTCGCCCCTCCCTATCTCTGTAACCTCCTCCAGCCCCACAAGCCTCCGAGATCTCTGTGCTCCTCTAATTCTGGCCTCTTGAGCATCCCCGATTTCCATCGCTCAACCATTGGTGGCCATGCCTTCCACTGCCAAGCTCTGGAATTCCCTCCCTAAACCTCTCTACCTCTGGTGGGTGTCATTTGAGGTGATTAATTAGACATACAAGAAGCATGCTGCCACAACAAGAAATGGTGCCGATTTAAAAGTGTTCACAGTCAAATTTATTTTTAAAGTGTCTTTCTTCCTGTACCCGTGTCCCTGCTTTTCTCCCACTCTCAATCTTTGTGTATCCCTTCTCTCTCTCTCTCCCCTTTGCCCTCTGTACAACTCTTGCAAATTCTCATTCATTCTCTCTCTCTCTGAATCCACCGCCCCCACCCGCAGAGAATCACGCCAGAAAATGAAGGAAGACAATTTTCTCTCCAAAAAGAGATAAGGATAAGAACAGAAACTGGGAAAACCTAAGTGCTTCAGAGTCAGAGCTGGTAAACGCAATGCACTATTTGCTTTGTGATACGTGCATAAGGGAAGCCTTGAGTGACTGAGCTCATTTTGACCTAGTACTCATTAATGACCCAGATATTGTACTGAAAATGAAGTCGTGGCAACCTTGAGGGACAGCAAGCACGAAATGATTAAATTCGGCATCATCTGGGATTCAGATATTCCAAAGACTTTAAAAAGGGCTAATTTCAAAGAAATGAGGAAAGAACTCAGCCAAATTAATTGGGGGGGGGGGTGGGGAAAGAATTTAACAACACTTCAGTAGTGAACAAGCACAACAATTTCAACGGCAAAATTATGAGGATAAATACATACCTGGAATAAGCAAGCTCAGACTAAATAAATATGACAGAAATGGATCAACAAATAAATTAAAATTCAAATAAAGAGGAAAATTGAATTCCAAAAATCATGCAGGGAGAATGATTTGGGGAGCGGTAGTGCAGTGGTTACATTACTGGGCCAGTAATACAGATGGCTGGACTCATAATCCAGAGAACACAAGTTCAAATCCAAACATGGGCACTTCCGGAATTTGAATTCCGTTTTAAAAGCCTAGAAATAAAATAAGCTGCTATCAGTAAACGCGATCCTGCAGCATTCTGCTTAAAACCCAACTGGTTCACGAATGTTCTTTTGGGGAAGGAAACCTGCCGCTCTTACCCGGTCTGGGCCTATAGGTGACTCCAGTCCCACACCAGCATGGTTCACTGTTAACTGCCCTTTGAAATGCCCTAGCAAGTCACTCAGTTGTATCAAACCGCTACAGTGGTTCAAGAAGGCCCACCATCACTTTCTCAGAGTAACTAGGATGGGAAATAAATGTCAGTGACGCCTACATCCCGGGAATAAATGTTTTTAAATTTGGGGAAGGCTTCACTCAGATAAATTATGGAACATGCTAAAACATATTTAAAAGATGATCAGAGGGGCGAAGAGACCTTGGGGGAAATACATAGTTGGAGAGATAAACTATAACAATTAGAAATACTGTCAGTACTTCAACATAAGAGCATTGTCTGGGAAGAAGTGAAACCCATAATAGTTGCGAATGAAAAGAAGTTTTGAGTTTATATAGCACTTTCACAACCTCAGGATGGCCCAAAGCACATCACAGAAAATAAAGCACTCTTGAAGTGTGGTCACTGTTGTAATGTGGGAAATGCGGCAGTCAATTTGCGCATAGCAAGCTCCCACAAACAGCAATGTGATAATGACTCGATAATCTGTTTTAGTGATGTTGATTGAGTGATAAATATTGGCCAGGACACCAGAAAGAACTCCACTGCTCTTCTTCAAATAAGTGCCTTGGAATCTTTTACATCCGAAAGATAATACGTCCGACACTGCAGCATTCCCTCAATACTGCACTGGAAGTGTCAGCTTAATGAGCTGGAAATGAGGATGAGCACAAGATAGTAAACAGTCTAAATGATGACTTCCTTCAAATATTCAGAAAGGAAGATAAGAGCAACATGCCCTTCTCCTAGATACCCTGAGGTCATGAAAGGCGCTATATGAATGCAAGCTCTTTCTTTCTTTGCTTGCAGGTGACCTTTAATTCCACATCCTCCCCAATTTAAACATCACATTAAAGGGGATTCTGTGGTGCAGTGGATCAGATAACTGGTCTTGCACCATTGGGACATGCGTTCAAATCCTCAGATTTAACTTTCAGTAGGATCAAAGTTCTCATTTCACAATAGATCATTTCTACAACTTTTCAAGGTTAAGATTAGACTGCACATCATTGTGAAATCTATTACCAGTACAAGAGATTCTTTTATAAAGCTCAGTCCCACAAATGAAGCATCACATTGGTTGCAGTGCGTCAAATCATTCAAACGCATGAAATAAGCCAACAAACCACTGACTTACAAGCTGTCTGCAAATGTTATGTTTGTTAATCTGTGCAGTTTGAAATGTTCCACTATTAGTTGTGCTGAGATACTGAAATCCGTGCAAATCTAAATAACCCAAGAACAGAATTTCTAAGCTTTCCAATCCCAACTCTACACTTCTATTATTTCTGTTGAACAGATTTGCGCGTCATTCAACCAACTATACACAGCAGATCCAAAGACCGTCACCACCAACTTGCATTTATGTGGTCCTTTAATGTAAATATCCCAAGGCACTTCAGGGAGGCAGAAGAAAAACAGACGCCAAGCCACAGGAGGAGGGGTTGCGGGCTGCTTGGTCACAGAGATAGGTTCGAAAGAGGGTGGTGGAACAGCAGGGTGGTTCAGAGAGGGAATTCCAGGCAGCTGAAGGAAAGGCCAGTGGTGGGGCAAAGGGAAGGGGAGATGCACGAGAGGTCTGAGTAAGAGGAATAGGCTGTTCAAGGGTTGGGGTCAACGACTGGCGGACGTTACAGAGAAAGGGAGGGGAGAGGCTCTGGAAGGATTGAAATATAAGGATGAGAATTGACCAATGCAGTCAGTGAGGAAAGGAGTGATGTGCAAGCAAGGCTTGATATCACATCGTATTTACAGCACAGCAAGAGGTCATTCCGCCCAAAAGGTCCATGTCGTGTTTATGTTCCTCACAAGCCTCCTCCCACCTTTGTTTATCTTACCCCATCGACATATCCTTCTATTCCTTTCTCCCGCACATGTTTATCAAGCTTCCACTTAAATGCATCTATGCTATTCGGGTCAACTACCACTTGTGGTAGCGAGTTCCACACTCCAACCACTCTCTGGGTAAAGGAAGTTTCTCCTGAATTCCCTATTGGATTTATTAGTAACTATCTTATATTTATGGCCCTAGTTCTGGTCTCGCCTGCAAGTGGAAGCATCTTCTCTACGTCTACCCTACAAGCAGCAGAGGTTTGGATGATCTGAAGTTTATGGAAGGTGGAGGGTGGGAGTCCGGCCAGGAGAGCATTGGAATAATTGAGCCTGGAGGGGGCAAAGATATGATTCAGGGTTTCAATGGTAGATGGGCTGAGGCGGGGGCAGAGGCAGGAGATGTTAGAGGTGGAAGTAGACATTGTTTGTGATGGAGAGGATATGAGGTTGGATGCTCAGCTTATGGTCAAACAGGATAGCGAGGGTGCGAAAAGCTTGGTTCAACTTGAGACAGAGGCCAAGGACGCATAGTTTATGGTGGAAGCTGAAGATTTTGACGGAGGCAGTTGGAGATGGACAGACAACCAAAACAGATAACCAGGAGATAACAAATAGGTCGGATTAGACACATAAGGAAGCACCCAAATTAATTTGAACTGGTTGTTGCTAGACTTGAAACTAAAATAGTTTTGCTCAACCAAGACCAATATGTTCAGCACAAGTAGTGTCAGTGGGAATGTCCAAGGTTCCAGCAAACGTCCCCCAAAGCCACTACGCTTGTACACTGCACTGGCGGGGATTTCGCAGTGGTAATGACGGCACAACTATCAGCATTCACCCTCATTACACCTCTGAAAGTGGCAGCGACTGCTGGAATCAGCGCACGAGCAAACAAACGTGAAAATCCAGGAGTTGCTGTCAGTCATTCCCTGGCTCCCGCACAAGGTTCCGCTGTGGAACTCCCCGGAGCCGCCAATCAATTCAAATCACATTTCCTGACGAAAACTTTCCCTATTACGCTGTTACGGAATATCGCTGTTAAACACCCCTCCCCATCCCGTCTCCCGAAAAAGTTAAGCCTTGTTGAAAGAGGTACAACTGGGTTTTTAATGGTGTACTGACTGCTGAACAACTGTTCTGGCTCTGAAAAACTCATATTTGGGGAAAGTCAAATTTTTCCGTTAATATGAAGGGAATTACATGGCTTTTAATATTATATTTTTTTTTAAGTTTGTTTATGATATTTCAGCTTCTACCTTAAATCCTTGGTGTACGTCCCAATCTTTATTTCGCTCTCGGTAAAAATTAGGGAATAGATTGTGTTCCAGTTGACAGCTTGTTTCAATTAAATAGGTTAGGGAGGGCCAGGGGTGACAATTTGAAGTGGTACAAGGCTCGATCTAGGTTGGATGTCAGGAGGTGGTTCTTTTCCGAGAGAATAGTGGACTTCTGGAACAAGCGGTGAATGCTGATTCGCTGAATTTCTTCAAGCGAGAGCTGGAACTGTTTCTGGCTGGGGCGGAGATCATCTCTTGCAGAAGGTAGGTACTGCAGGGAATTCAGGGTTTTTTGCCTCTCCGAGGAGATCACATGGTTTTTGGGGGTTGGAGTGTACATTGTGAAACAAAAGGTATTGCAATTGTGTGGGACAGGCTGGATGGACCAGAGGGTCTTTACCTGTCCATATGTTCGTAGGTAAAATTTTATAAAAATTAAATTATAATCTGTGCATTTTACTTCCTGGTTTGCTGTCTGTGAGAATTCTTCAATGTGATTGGCTGCTTAGCCTGCTTGATGGCATCACTGTTGTTGGGCGCTGGAGTTTCATTTGATTTGGTGCCAGATTCAAACTCAGGTCACGAGAGCTGAAATTCACGCCACAAAGATCGCTCGATCTTTGCGGGCAGCTTTCTTCACGGTCAGCGGCGAGTCCCTTCGCTTCGCCGCTGACCGCAAATTCCAGGCCATTATGTTCCCATATACAGGGTCCAACATATATCATATGCATAAACGGCACTATCATTTTCATAATTGTTTACATTGACAAACCAACAGAATTTACACTGACCCTGTAACCTTAAGTCTGAACCCCACTGGTAATGTTTAATTATGTTTTGTCCGCCACAATTTCAGCAGAGAAAAAATAGACAAAAATCTCAGTCACCTTGCTGTAGAGAGGCAGCACAAGACAACACCTTTGCACCTCTCCTCGTGGCCAAACGAAACCAGGAAGATGGTCACCCACCTCCTCAGTTGCAATGCGTGGCCAAACAAAATCAAGAGGTAGGGAGGTTGAAAATTGGAAAAATAAAAATGAGAGTAATTATTCTGATAGTATATTTAAATGCCTCTCCTGTGTCATGGTCATTTCCTCCCATCCGATCATAATAAAAGAGAAGATTTTCAGCACAATGTGTGGGTGTCACGAGGACCTGAAATTACAAACATGACAGATTCCTCCTTGTTTATGAGTCTAGGCCAAATAGGCTTCCTAATCGGAAGTTAATTAATAATCAGAAAAGTGAATGAATCACCCCAGGCTGTTTACATGCACTTCGGAGAATGCCGCAGAGGTCTGGAAGCAGGATAGTGAGGTACATGTGGCAAAAGATAACAATAAATAAGGAAGGAAATTACAATATTACAAATAAAAAAATCACTTTCGTAAGTGTGTATGGGAGTTGACTGGACGGCATGGACAGATAACCTTGCATTTAGAAGAAGATGACACAAACTGCCCAGGGGAGAACATTAGAATAAAATGAGCACCTGTCTGCAACTCAAAATTAAACGGAACAAGTATGGAGCTCAAAAATATTCCTTCGTCACTTTTTTTCTCAGGCACTATGTAGTCTATGTAGACCAAGCTATTAGTAAACACAACTTAAGACAAAGAGCAAAAGGCACCGCAATCTGGGTATGTTAATGAAGTCTGCACATTACAACTACGGCAATAAACATATTTTGTAAATACCTGCGCAATTATAGAACAACTAGTTGATCTCCTGAGGCTTTGCACATGGAGAGTAAAGACCAAATGTATTCACCAGGTGAAGCATGGATAGAGGACAGGGGAACAACTGGATCAGGGTGTGTAGATGTAATTGGGAATAACTGATCAAGTTGTGTAGATGTAATTGGGGATAACAGGATCAGTTATTGTTGACCTAATTAAGTCTCAATTTTAAAACTATTCTGTTTTTTTTTAAATAAATGCTTTGATTTTATACTAATATAGTTAAAACTTCCAGTAATTGAGAAAGCGGGGAACTAGAATGAATTAGACTATAGAGATTCCTTTGCCGTGCAAAACTGAGGCTCTACAGTGTCACCATTGGCAAGAGAGTGTAATTACAGCATGACAAGTTTACATAGCCAATTTCCATTATAAATATAGACATAGGAATTTATAATAGAAAGTTCACTAAATAGACAGATAATGTAACAATTTCAAGATGTCGACTCTCAACAATTAAATAAAAACAAACAACCTGAATCTTGAAATTAGTGCCAGGCCATTTAGAAGGGAAAATATAGACGCACTTTTTCACACAGAGGGGAGTATAAATCTGGAATTCTCTCCCCCAAAAGGCTGTTGTTGCTGAGACAACTGGAGCTTTCAAGACTGAGGTTGATAGGTTTTTGTTGGGTAAGGGTATCATGTGATATGTAGCTAAGGCGGGTTAATGGAGTTGAGGTAAAGATCCACCACGATCTAACTGAAGGTGGTGGAGCAGGCTCGAGGGGCTGAATGGCTTACCTATGTTACTATCTAAATGTAACTGCAGGGACAACAGCCGCCAAAAATAAACAAATTTACAGAACCTACTAGTTCCCATGCTACCGGCAGCATAGATGCAGTATCTGTGGAATTACGCAGGTCAGAATTAAACAGTGCGAGTTACACGCTTGGATTTATAACCTTTGCTTAGTCTCCACGAGTGTGTGGATGGATGCAGAAGGACTTTGTCGTTTGTGGTTTTGCCTGTGGCTGGTTGCCTTGCTCAATGCCCTAAGTGGTTTGGTTAGAATTCATAATAGAGTAAATTTCACATGGTTTGCAGACAGAACTGGCTTGACGGAATGAAAATCCCTTTAAGAACATAATAGGAGCAGGAGTTGGCCATTTGGCCCCTCGAGCCTGCTCCGCTATTTAATAAGATCATGGCTGATCTGATCTTGGCCTCAACTTATCTCAGTCCCATCAATCTGGATAGATTGTAACATTGTAGAAACATTTAAAATAATGAAAGGGATAGACAAGATAGAGGCAGAGAGGTTGTTTCCACTGGTCGGGGAGACTAGAACTAGGGGGCACAGCCTCAAAATACGGGGGAGCCAATTTAAAACCGAGTTGAGAAGGAATTTCTTCTCCCAGAGGGTTGTGAACCTGTGGAATTCTCTGCCCAAGAAAGCAGTTGAGGCTAGCTCACTGAATGTATTCAAATTACAGATAGATAGATTTTTAACCAATAAAGGAATTAAGGGTTACGGGGAGCGGGCGGGTAAGTGGAGCCGAGTCCACGGCCAGATCAGCCATGATCTTGTTGAATGGCGGAGCAGGCTCGAGGGGCTAGATGGCCTACTCCTATTCCTAATTCTTATGTTCTTATATCTTTGCTCTCTACATCTGGATAGTATTTCATCTCTGCAATCCGCACTTCTATGTCAGCAGACAATAGGTTTGCCATAGTCCTGTACTGCATTACCAGCTATCCAATGTAATGCTACATTTGGCACGTCCCATGTTCACCATGCATGATTAGTAACACTAGGATAATCAATTCACTATGACCACAGATGGTAATAATTCAAAAAGCAAAAGAAGATTATCTTCTATACATTATCCACAATAAGACAGTCAATAAATGAATTACAAACAAATACAAGGTTGCCCAAAACGTGGGTGTATGGCCACAATTCCCAATTATTCAGATAAGGACCCAAAACAAAACTCAAATACAAGAGAGCGGGAAGGGGCAATAAATCACTATCAGTATGTCAGTCGTGATAGCACTCTCGCCTCTCAGTCAGGACATTGAGAGTTCGAGCCCCACTCCAGAGACTTGAGCACAAAATCTAGGTTGACACTCCAGTGCAGTGGGAGGTGCCGACTTTCGGACGAGATGTTAAATCGAGGGCCCGTCTGCTCTTTCAGGTGGACATAAAAGATCTCATGGCACTATTCGAAGAAGAGCAGGGGAATTATTCTGGGTGTCCTGGTCAATATTTATCCCTCAACCAAACATCACTAAAACAGATTATCTGGTCATTATGGACATCCTGAGATGGTGACAGAAAATAAAGTCCTGCATTTATACAATGCTTTTCACAACCTCAGGGTGTTCCAAAGCGCTTTACATCCAGTAAAGTTCTTTTTGAAGCAGAGTCACTGTTGTAATGTAGGATACGCGACAGCCAATTTGCACACAGCAAGCTCCCACAAACAACAATGTGATAATGACCAGATAATCTGTTTTTTATGTTATGTTGATTGAGGGGTAAATATTGGCCCCAGGACACCGCGGATAACTCACTCGCTCTTCTTTGAAAAAGGACGGTGGGATTTTGTCCGTCCACCCGAGGGCAGGCGGCGCCTCGGTTTAACGTCGCATCTGAAAGACGGCACCTCCGACAGCGCGGTGCTCCCTCAGCACTGCGTTGAGAGTGTCAACCCAGGTTTTTGTGCCCAAGTCTCTGGAGCGGGTACTTGAACCCACAAACCTTCTGACCCAGAGGCGAGAGCGCTACCCACCGAGCCACTGGCGTTATATAAATGCAACTCCTCGCACGGAAAGACAGCGAGGTGCCAGAGGAGCCATTGTTTTTGTGGGGATGTCCTGATTTGTAGTGTGGGAGTGTTCTGCTCTGAGGTAACCACAAGGCTCAGCCTCTCAGTGTAGACACTGAGCTGGCCAGCAGGGTGAGAGGGGCCATTACTGGGAGCCCCTCACACAGGGGCAGGGGCAGCCTGGCCTCCTCCTCCTTTGCTAGAAGTTTCTCTGGCGAACCCACTCTTCTAGATATTAATGGTAATTAAAATCTAATACCAACCCCAGTCGCCTCCTCACTGTCTCCACTCTGCAGACGTTGACAACAAACTGAACAGGCAAAGGGGGAGGGGAGAGGAGAGCAAAACAAGGCGGGCCGCGTTGGATTGACACCCACGGCAGCCAATCCAGCCCGGGATCGGCCCTTCGCCCGCCCACCAGCACATGCCAATCACACGCACCAGCCAATCAGCGCGCGATGGTGCGGGACTTCCGCTCACCGCCTCCACGGACCGAGGCCTAGATTTAAAGCGGAACAGCGTTTGGTTTATCTGTCAAAAGGTGAGAATTTCAGTCGCTTTCTGTCAGCCATCAATATTTGAATGTGACATTGTCATATCCCCAAACGCGGAGGGTGAATTACAGGCAGCGTTGGGGACTTTTGTTTGCGCGGGCAAACCGACCGTCAGGCAAGAGATGACTCTACGTTTTGTTTACATGGCGGTGTCGCGAGCGTTGGGCGAAATCTCGCGTAGCCAAACTGTCAATCACATGGGTCTGGTCCCGCCCACTATCAATCACCGGCATATGGCCCCGTCCACTGTCACATCACCGGTATGTGGACCCGCCCAGTGCCACTGACTGGCAGGTGGGCGCCGCCTACTGCCAATCACCGGGAGTGACAGGTGTTCTAGCCCCGCCCACTGCCAATCACCGGGAGTGACATGTGTTCTGGCCCCGCCCGCTGCCAATCACCGGGAGTGACATGTGTTCTAGGCCCGCCCACTGCCAATCACCAGGAATGACAGATGTTCTAGCCCCGCCCACTGCCAATCACCGGGAGTGACAGGTGTTCTAGCCCCGCCCAGTGCCAATCACCGAGAGTGACATGTGTTCTAGCCCCGCCCACTGCCAATCACCGAGAGTGACAGGTGTTCTAGCGCCGCCCACTGCCAATCACCGAGAGTGACAGGTGTTCTAGCCCCGCCCAGTGCCAATCACCGAGAGTGACAGGTGTTATAGCTCCGCCCACTGCCAATCACCGGGAGTGACAGGTGTCCTAGCCCCGCCCACTGCCAATCACCGGCAGTGACAGGTGTCCTAGCCCCGCCCACTGCCAATCACCGGGAGTGACAGGTGTTCTAGCCCCGCCCACTGCCAATCACCGGGAGTGACAGGTGTCCTCGCTCCGGCCACTGCCAATTACGGTGCCACCCGTGGCTCAGTCCAGGTCGGCCGGTGATTGGAACGTGGGCAGGTACCGCAGGAGCGGCGAGGTCGGAGCGAAGGAGCGGCGAAAGATTGTCGAAGGACGTGATCGGGTCCCAGGAGAGGCGAGGGCCCAGGGGCAGCACGGACCAGCCCACACTGCGATATGTGCGCGGACTAGGTCCGTGCAGCAAAGCTGGTCTCCAGTCGTCCTGGGTAATCCTTGCTGCTGGGCCAACACCTAGCTCTGTCAACCCATGTGATGGCTGGTGTGCAACGGCCACCACACGTTAAAAAAAAAATCCAAGCACAGGCATCGTCCATCCTTCAAGATTTAGTTCGGACCTGGAATTTTCGGTCCATCATGTGAACTTTTTGACGTGGAAGCAAGTCATCCTCGATTCGAGGGACTGCCTATGATGATGATGATGATAAGTGGGTTGCACCCTCGCCTGAGTCAGAAGGTTGTGACTAGGAACTTCAGCACAGAAAATCGAGGTCAACACTCCAGTGCGGTGCTGAGGGAATGCTGCACTGTCGGAGATGCCGTCTTTCAGATGAGACGTTAAATCATCCACGTGCTTGACACGAGACTCCCTAAGCAAGTGCTCTACTCGGAACTCCCTGTGGCTGAGGAGCTCCTCCCGGAGTTACAGTGCGGATTTCATCTCCTACGGGGTACAACGGACATGATTTTTACAGCACGACAGCTGCAGGAAAAATGCAGGGAACAGCACCAGCTCTTCGACCTTTGACACCATCAACCGCGAGGGTCTATGGAGCGCCCTCCTCCCTTTCGGATGCCCCCAAAAGTTCCTCACCATCCTCCGCCTGCTCCACGACGACATGCAAGCCCTGATCCTTACAAACGGGTCCATTACAGACCCAATCCACGTCCAGACCGGAGTCAAACAGGGCTGCGTCATTGCCCCAAAACCCTCTTCTCAATCTTCCTCGCTGCCATGCTCCACCTCACAGTCAACAAGCTCCCCGCTGGAGTGGAACTAAACTGCAGAACCAGTGGGAACTTGTTCAACCTTCGTCGTCTCCAGGCCAGGTCCAAGATCACCCCAACCTCTGTCTTCGAGCTACAGTAAGCGGACGACGCCTGCATCTGCGCACATAGAGGCTGAACTCCAAGTCATAGTCAACATATTTACTGAGACGTACGAAAGCATGGGCCTTACGCTAGACATCCGCAAGACAAAGGTCCTCCACCAACCTGTCCCCGCCACACAGCATTGCCCCCCAGTCATCAAGATCCACGGCACGGCTCTGGACAACGTGGACCATTTCCCATACCTCGGGAGCCTCTTATTAGCAAGAGCAGACATTGACGACGAGATTCAACACCGCCTCCAATGCAGCCTTCGGCCGCCTGAGGAAAAGAGTGTTCGAAGACAAGGCCCTCAAATCTGCCACCAAGCTCAAGGTCTACAGGGCTGTAGTAACACCCGCCCTCCTGTACGGCTCAGAGACATGGACCATGTACAGTAGACACCTCAAGTTGCTGGAGAAATACCACCAACGATGTCTCCGCAAGATCCTGCAAACCCCTGGGAGGACAGATGCACCAACGTTAGCGTCCTCGACCAGGCCAACATCCCCAGCATTGAAGCACTGATCACACTCGATTAGCTCCGCTGGGCAGGCCACATTATTTGCATGCCAGACATAGAAACATAGAAACATAGAAAATAGGTGCAGGAGTAGGTCATTCGGCCCTTCGAGCCTGCACCACCATTCAATAAGATCATGGCTGACACGAGACTCCCAAAGCAAGCGCTCTCCACGGAACTCTTTCAGGGCAAACGAGTCAAAGGTGGGCAGAGGAAACGTTACAAGGATACCCTCAAAACCTCCCTGATAAAATGCAACATCTCCACCGACACCTGAGAGTCCCTGGCCAAAGACCGCCCTATGTGGAGGAATTGCATCGGGGAGGACACTGAGCACCTCGAGTCTCATTGCCGAGAGCATGCAGAAATCAAGTGCAGACAGCGAAAAGAACGTGTGGCAAACCAGTCCCACCTACCCCTTTCCCCAAAGACTATCTGTCCCACCTGTGACGGGGACTGTGGTTCTTGTATTGGACTGTTCAGCCACCTAAGGACTCATTTTTAGAGTGGAAGCAAGTCTTCCTTGATTCCGAGGGACTGCCTATGATGATGATAATGACTCTGAACTCCTACACGGCAGGCGAGCCCCAGGTGGGCAGAGGAAATGCTTCAAGGACACCCTCAAAGCCTCCTTGATAAAGTGCAACATCCCCACCAACTCCTGGAAATCCCTGGTCTGAGACCACCCTAAGTGGAGGAAGTGCATCTGGGATGGCGTTGAGCACCTCGAGTCTCGTGGCCGAGAGCATGCAGAAATCATGCGCAGGCAGCAGAAGGAGCGTGCAGCAAACCAGACTCCCCACCCACCCTTTCCTTCAACCACTGTCTGTCCCACCTGTAACAGAGACTGTAATTCCCGTATTGGACTGTTCAGTAACTTTGAGAACTCACTTTGAGAGAATCTTCCTTGATTTCGAGGGACTGCCTATAATAATGATAATAAACCGAGGCCCCAACTGCTCTTTCAGGTGGACGTAAAAGATCCCATGGCACTATTTCAAAGAGCGGGGAAGTTATCCCCGGTGTCCTGGCCAATATTTATCCCGTGATCAACATAACAAAATAAACGATTATCTGGTCATTATCATAGAATCATAGAATGGTTACAGCATGGAAGGCCATGCGCCTGTTGAGCTCGTGCTAACTCTCAGCTAGTCCGACTCCCCGCCCTTTCCCTGTAGCCTTGCAATTTATTTTCCTTCAGATACCTATCCAATTCCCTCTTGAAAGATAAAATTGAGTCTGCCTCCACCACCTTTTCAAGTAGCGCATTCCAGATCTTAATCACTCGCTGTGTAAAAAAGCTTTTTCTTACATCGCCTTTGGTTCTTTTGCCAATCATAAATCTGTGCCCTCTGGTTCTCGACCCTTCCACCAATGGGAACAGTTTCTCTCTATCTACCATGTCCAGACCCTTCATGATTTTGAACAGCTCCATCAAATCTCCTCTCAACCTTCTCTGCTCGAAGGAGAACAACGGCAACTTCTCCAGTCTATCACTGTAACTGAAGTCTCATTCCTTGTGTGAAGAAGTGCTTCCTGACAGCACCCCTGAACGGCCTGGCTAATTTTAAGGTCACGCCCCCTTGTTCTAGACTCCCCCCCCCCCACCAGATGAAATAATTTCTCTCTAGCTACCCAATCAACTCCTTTAATCATCTTAAACACCTCGATTAGAACACCCCTTAGAGCTCTTCGATAGGGTGGACGTAGAGAAGATGTTCCCACTTGCAGGCAAAACCAGAATTAGGGGCCCTAAATATAAGATTGTCGCAAATAAATCCAATCGGGAATTCAGGAGAAACTTCTTTACCCAGAATGGTGAGAATGTGGAACTCGCTGCCACAGGGAGGGGTTGAGGCGAATAGTATCGATGCATTTAAGGGGAAACTGGATAAACACATGGGGGAGAAAGGAATAGAAGGATTTGGTGATGGAGTTGGATGAACAAAGGTGGGAGGAGGTTGGTGTGGAGCATAAACACCGGCACGGACCTGTTGGGCCGAATGCTAGATTGGAAAACTGCAAATGTAACGCCCCTATTTAAAAAAGGAGGCAGACAAAAAGCAGGAAACTATAGACCAGTTAGCCTAACATCTGTGGTTGGGAAAATGTTGGAGTCCATTATTAAAGAAGCAGTAGCAGGACATTTGGAAAAGCTAAATTCAGTCAGGCAGAGTCAGCATGGATTTATGAAGAGGAAGTCATGTTTGACAAATTTGCTGGAGGATGTAACAAACAGGGTGGATGAAGGGGAACCAGTGGATGTGGTGTATTTGGACTTCCAGAAGGCATTTGACAAGGTGCCACATAAAAGGTTACTGCACAAGATAAAAGTTCACAGGATTGGGGGGTAAGATATTAGCATGGATAGAGGATTGGCTAACAGAAAACAGAGTCGGTATAAACGGTTCATTCTCTGGTTGGCAACCAGTAACTAGTGAGGTGCCGCAGGGATCAGTGCTGGGACCCCAACTATTTACAATCTATATTAACGACTTGGAAGAAAGGACTGAGTGTAACGTAGCCCAGTTTGCTGATGATACAAAGATGGGAGGAAAAGCAATGTGTGAGGACACAAAAAATCTGCAAAAAGACATAGACAGGCTAAGTGAGTGGGCAAAAATTTGGTGTATGTCGGAGAGTGTGAGGTCATGCACTTTGGCAGAAAAAAATCAAAGAGCAAGTTATTATTTAAATGGAGAAAGATTGCAAAGTGCTGCAGTACAGTGGGACCTGGGGCAACTTCTGCATGAAACACAAAAGGATATATGCAGGTACAGCAAGTGATCAGGAAGGCCAATGGTATCTTGGCCTTTATTGCAAAGGGAATGGAGTATAAAAGCAGGGAAGTCTTGTTACAGCTATACAAGGTATTGGTGAGGCCACACCTGGAATACTGCGTGCAGTTTATGATTTCCATATTTACGAAAGGATATACTTGCTTTGGAGGCAGTTCAGAGGTTCACGAGGTTGATTCCAGGGATGAGGGGTTGACTTATGAAGAAAGGTTGAGGATGTTGGGCCTCTACTCATTGGAATTCTGAAGAATGAGAGGTGATCTTATCGAAACGTATAAGATTATGAGGGGGCTTGACAAGGTGAATGCAGAGAGGATGTTTTCACTGATGGGGGAGACTAGAATTAAAGGGCATGATCTTAGAATAAGGGGCCGCCCATTCAAAACTGAAATGAAGAGAAGTTTCTTCTCTCAGAGGGTTGTAAATCTGGAATTCGCTGCCTTGGAGAGCTGCGGAAGCTGGGACATTGAATAAATTTAAGACAGAAATAGATAGTTTCTTAAACAATAAGGGGATAAGGGGTTATGGGGAGCAGGCGGGGAAGTGGAGCTGAGTCCATGATCAGATCAGCCATGATCTTATTGAATGGCGGAGCAGGCTCGAGGGGCCGCATAGCCTACTCCTGCTCCTATTTCTTATGTTCTTATGGCCTGTTTCTGCAAAGTAATTTGTAATATTACAAAGAGGTCATGAGGGGCCTCACACATTGAGCCAGAACCCTCCCTAACACAGCGGTACTGAGGCTAATTGAATTGCCTCAGCTGTTTTCCCAGCTTAGATATGAACCTGGGCCTTTATGCCGCACTTTCATGCCTCCCAGCTCTCCCTTCTCCCTCGAAGGTAGAGCTCGTGCATCGTATAATCACGGCATTCCCAAATCAACGCTTAATATTAGCTTTGCGACCATATGTGGGACGTGAAAAGGACGTGTGTTAGCTCTCCCGAGTACTCAGACACTCCCAGTGATGATCAGGAACATCCAAAGTTCAATCCCCATTGCCTGTTATGGGCGCTATGCTACAATTAGTCGAGGGCTGGGCTGAAAAGATGGAAAATGATGCATGCTCACCGTCCGGTAATCCTGGTTTGAAACTTCCCTCCGCCATCCCGTGCTGCTGATCTACATTGGCTCCAAGTTAAGCAACGCCTCGATTTTAAAATTCTCATCCTTGCGTTCAAATACCTCCATTGGCCTCACCCCTCCGTCTCTCTCTAATGTCCTCCGGCCCCCCACCCCCAAGATCTCTGCCCTCCTCTAACTTTGGCCTCTGGTGCATCCCTGATTTTCATCGCTCCACCATTGGCGGCTATATGCCTTCCGCTGCCTGGGCCCCAAGCTTTGGGATTCCCTCCATAAACCTCTCTCTCCTTTAAGATACTCCTTAACACCTACCTTTTCGTTACCTGCCCTAATATCTCCTTCTGTGGCTCGGTGTCAAATGTTGCCTGCTTTACACTCCTTGAGATGTTGTGTTACGTTAAATTACGCTATATAAATGCAAGTTGTTGTTGTTGTGTGGCCACTTGTGGTCAAATAAGCCAATGGGGGAATAGGTGGGAAAGTAGAGTTGAGGTCAAAGATCAGCCATGATCTTATTGAATGGTGGAGCAGGCTGGAAGGGGTGTATGGCCTACTCCTGCTCCCAATTCTAATGTTATATGACAGTACTTTACAGCCAATGAAATACTTTTGAGGTGTAGTAACTATTACAATGTAGGATACATGATAGCTAATTTGTGCACAGCAAGCTCCCACGAGCAGCAATGTGATCACAATAAGTGTGTTTTTAGTGATGGTGTTTGAGGCATAAATATGGGCCCGGACACTGGGGAGAGAACTCCCCCTGCTCTTCGAAATGGTGCCATGGGATCTTTTACATCCACCCGAGAGAGCAGACGGGGCCTCGGTTGAACGTCTCATCCGAAAGACAGTACCTCCGATAGTGCAGTGCTCCCTCAGTACTGCGCTGGCATGTCAGCCGAGATTTTTGTGCTCAAGTCTCTGGAGTGGGACTTGAACCCTAAACTTTCTGACACGGAGGCGAGAGTGCTGCCCACTGAGCCACAGGATCGGTAATGGTGCAGTAATGTGAAAAGACCAGAGTAAGATATGTGTTCAACTAAAACGGATTTAAAATACAGGGATCAAAATGATCTCTGATTGACAAACCATATTCTTTAAAACAATCAGCACTCAAACAGTTCTGGTAAGCGGGCTCTCAATAAGTACTTTCAGGGCAGTGAGTAGCAGCCAAACCTCAACAACTCTCGCACCGTCCTTCCGAAAAGAGAAACGCACGCCAATTAGAAGTAGCGCTGTTTGAGAAAAGTCCCCACCATTAGCAGTCCACACTCCTGCCCACCTTGACAATGAAAATAGACTTGCATTTATATAGTGCTTTTCACGACCACTGGAAGTCTCAAAGCGCTTTACTGCCCATGAAGCATTTTTAGACTGTCGTCACTGTTGTAATGTAGGACACGCGGCAGCTAATTCGTGCACAGCAAGCTCCCACAAACAGAAATGTGATGATGTCCCGATAACCTGTTCTTTTTGTTTATGTTGATCGAGGGATAAATATTGGCCAGGAATCCGGGGATAACTCCCCTGCTCTTCTTCGAAATAGTGCCGTGGGATCTTTTACATCCACCCGAGAAAGCAGACGGGGCCTCGGTTTAATGTCTCATCCGAAAGACGGCCCCTCCGACAGTGCGGGCGCTCCCTCAGTACTGACCCTCCGACAGTGCGGGCGCTCCCTCAGTATTGCACTGGAGTGTCAGCCTGGATTTTTGTGCTCACGTCCCTGGAGTGGGATTTGAACCCACAACTTTCTGACTCAGGCGAGAGCGCTGCCCACTGAGCTACGGCTGACATGGATTGAAACGCACCCCATATCCGGCTTGGGGGGGGGGGGGGGGGGGGGATAATGACAACGCTGGATCCGATAAGCGAGAGCAATCATTTTATTTAGCGAAACAGTAGAGTAACGAGAGGCTAATTATTTGGAAACAGAGCTTTCAAATATATATATATATATATACACACACATATATATATATTAATACAAAATTAGTAAAATTCCCATTTGTAAAGGTAGCAGCACCATCAGTACGTAAGATGAAGAGTAATGAGCCCTCTCCCTCCCTCCCCCAACAACCGGTCCGAGTGACTAGATTGGCGACACACCGCGCAATCTTCAGTTCCTCTCTCGCCCTCTTCCCCCCACCATGGTTAAAAAAAATATATAAACAAGCTCTGGATCAGGAAGAGGCCATTCGGCCCCCTCCAGCCCTCATCCCGCTATTCGGTGGGATCGCGGGGCCCCCCCCCCGAGAGGCGAGATTTTGTAACCCAGCGCGGCCAACAGCTGGGTTTACAGACAGACGCTTCCTTCACTCCCCACTGCCTTCCCCACACAACCGTGAGCCAAGCAACATGCTGCTTTAAGTGCTTCCCCCTTCTAGCCACGTTTTATATTAATAAAATGCCAACATGAACAGACTGGCCGGCGATTGGTCATTTAGGAATTGAGGAGTGCGGGGCTCTGGAAGCCAAACTGCTTCTAATTTAGCAATGCTCGAGCGTACCAACATTATGCTCGCAGAAATGCAAAGGTACACACCCAGCTGAGGAAGGACATTTTTGCTGTTGAGGGAGTGCAGCGAAGGTTCACCAGACTCGATTCCGGGATGGCTGGACTGACATAAGAAGACTGGATCGACTAGGCTTATATTCACTCGAATTTAGAAGGATGAGAGGGGATCTCATAGAAACGTATCAAATTCTGACGGGATTGGACAGGTTAGATGCAGGAAGAATGTTCCCGATGTTGGGGAAGTCCAGAACCAGGGGTCACAGTCTAAGAATAAGGGGTAAACCATATAGGACCGAGATGAGGAGAAACTTCTTCACTCAGAGAATTATGAACCTGTGGAATTCTCTACCGCAGAGAATTGTTGAGGCCAGTTCGATAGATATATTCAAATGGGAGTTAGATGTGGTCCTTACGGCTAAAGGGATCAAGGGGTATGGAGAGAAAGCAGGAATGGAGTACTGAAGTTGCATGATCAGCCATGATCGTATTGAATGGTGGTGCAGGCTCGAAGGGCTGAATGGCCTACTCCTGCACCTATTTTCTATGTTTCTACCAGGATTGAACAGGATGGGTCTCTTTTCTCTTGAAAAGAGAAGGCTGAGGGGCGCGACCTAATAGAGGTCTTTAAAATGATGAAAGGTTGTGACAGAGAGAATGTTTCCACTTGTGGGGAAGAGCATAACTAGAGGCCATCAATATAAGTATAAGATAGTCACCAAGAAATCCTATGGGGAATTCAGGAGAAACTTCTTTACCCAGAGAGCGGTGAGAATGTGGAACTCGCTGCCACAGGGAGGAGTTGAAGCGAATAGTATCGATGCATTTAAGGGGGAGCTGGATAAGTACATGAGGGAGACGGGAAGAGAGGGTTATGCGGATAGATTTAGATGAGGAAAGACGGGAGGCGGCTCGAGTGGAGCATAAACGCCGGCATGGACTGGTTGGGCCGAATGGCCTGTCTCTGCGCCGTATATCCGATGTAATCCCGTGTAACTTGCTGCATGGTGAAAGGTGCAGCCCTTTTGCCGGATTGGTCACCTCAGAGACAAGAGGAGCCATGCCGAGCTTCCCGGGCATTGAAAGGCCGAAGGACGACAGAAAACACGCTCACGTGAGCGGACCGAAACAAAAACACACACAATGGCAAATGTTTTGACGCCTCGGCCACAAAGGCCGAGGACTCGCGGAATGTCGGAACTCGATAAAACGACCCGCTGAATGAGTCTTTTTTAAAAAAAAGCACAAGCTGGTCACCAAAAGGAATGCACGGCATTTAAACCCTGCCTTGACCCAGACAGCGGAACTGGCTCCAAGTGTGACTCGGGTAATTCATGTAAAACTTTCTTTTAATTAATACATTTTTTTTTTTGCAGCGTGACAATGTGCTGCCTGGGGAAATTCCCGGACAAAATATTAATTGGTTAAAAAATACCCACAAAAGGGCGAGACAGGTTAAAACAGATTTTTGTACACTTAAAAATTAAAATAGGTGTTGGGGTCCGAAGGATGGGATGGAGGTGGGGGGGGGGGGGTGGGCATGGGCAGGAATCCCGCTCCAAGACTCGCCGGCTAATCCGACAGGTGGTACAGGTGGCGGAGAGAGGCAACAGCAGCCCGCAATCTCCTGCGCGACGACATTCCGCGAGAGAGCGATCGTTCAGCTCAAGCGCCCACGGGTCGCGCAGCGTACTTTCGGTGCAGTAACTGAGCCAATGGCAAAACCAAACGGTTGCCCTTGACGGGAGGGATGGGCCGCGCCGCGGACAGGGGAGCTGGATTCAAGCACCAGTGATCAATCGATCGATCCACTCGCCATTCATCTCGATCCACTCGCCATTCATCTCGATCCCGCCACAAGCCGCACAGCGCCAGGCCGTCACTGGGGGGGAGGGGGGGGGGGGGAAATTGAGTGGCCCTTCCATTTCGATTGGACCAATGGTGGACCGGAACGTTCGTGGTTAACGGGCACCGCATGCCGCAAAGTGCACCAATCGGGAGTAACCACACGATCGTGTACCCCCTCCCCCACTGGCCCTTTCCCGCCAGTCCAGAACCGCCCATTAACCACATCTCACAGGGCAGCGGCAAACAGACGCCCCCCACCCCCCCCAGTCGTTGCCAGGGTTCCCACACGCCAAGCATTCGGCGATTTGACGCCCGGTGGGCCGGATCTTGCTCCGGGATCGGCAAGAATTGGCGACAAGCCCCACGGGTCTCGGGATCATGTCTTCCCACAGCTCAGCCGGGGCATGGCGGGGGGGGGGGGGGGGGGGGGGGGGAGAGGAAGAAGAGAGAGCGGGGGAGGTAGAGAGGACATCTGGTCAAGCACAAGGGGAGGAGGGGACAGGGTGAAACAACCGGGTCACTCAAGTATCCAAAACTTTATAATTCTTAAAGATGATGTCGGAGGGAGGAGTGGGGTGGGAGGAGAGAGTTACAGAGCGTGCTACATTCCCTCAGGCCGACGCACAGGGTGAGGGGGGGGGGGGGTAATAAAAAATAAAATACCGGTAAAACGGTGCAGGAATATTGCTATTTTACAAACCAAAAAAAACTAAACCGTACAAACATCCACGGAATCGAGTGTCGATGGCATCTTTCTTTTTTTTTGTTGTTTTTCTTTACAGATTTTAAAATAATGAATTAATTGGCGTCAGGGGCCCATCGACCTTGCCCCCCGCCCCCCAGCCCCCCGCGGTGTGCGTCCCGCTGCCCATCAGCACACACACACGCTCTTCCTGTGCTGCAGCAGCAGGGGGTTCCTCAGTCTACGCTGACCCCTCAGACTCCGCCGCGTCACTTGCTTCTCGGGGTGACGCCGCCTCGAGCCGGCCCCCGGGCTGCCCGCCGCGGCCTTGGCCGCCCCCCCCGCGGTCACCGCCATGCCCGCCGCCGCCGCCCCACTCCCGCGCCCGGGGCGGGGCTTCAGTCTCTTGGCGGCCGGAACCGGCGCCGCTCCGTTCAGCTCCTCCAACGTCCGCTTGAAGCCGCCGGCGCCAGCCCTCCCCCAGTCCGGCCCCGGGGGCGAGGCCCTTCCTCCTCCTCCTCCTCCTCCTCCTCCGCCGGCCCAGGACGCCCTCCACCGCCCCTCCCGGTTCTCGCCGGCTGCTCCGCCCCCCGGCTCCGTGGCGATGGCGGGCAGCGGAGGCGAGCACCTCCCGCACCGCGCGTCCCTCCTCGTCAGCACAGGTACGAAACCGGAGCAGAACCAGCGCGGAGACAAGTCGTCCGAAACCTGCACGGGGCGGGGGAGAAGGGGAAAGAGAGAGAGAGAGAGACGGCAACGTTAGTTATCGAACATTTTAAGAGATGGTTGGATGGGCACTTAAAGTGCAGTAACCTGCAGGGTTACGGCCCTAGAGCTGGTTAATTGGGATTAAACTGGATGACCTTTCGTTGACCAGCGCAGATATAATGGTAAGTACTGCAGGGAATCGAATACGGCCAGGGTGATAGAAACATAGAAAATAGGTGCAGGAGCAGGCCATTCGGCCCTTCGAGCCTGCACCGCCATTCAATGAGTTCATGGCTGAACATGCAACTTCAGTACCCCATTCCTGCTTTCTCACCATACCCCTTGATCCCCCTAGTAGTAAGGACTATATCTAACTCCTAGACTAGTTTTGATCGCCTGAATGGGCCCAGTTTTTTTCCCCCTCAATTGGCCTGGGTTTTTAAATCCGACTGTTGCCTCTCCCAGGAGATCACATGGCTCCGGTTGGGGTGGAGTGTAGAAGGTTATATAGAAACATAGAAAATAGGTGCAGGAGTAGGCCATTCGGCCCTTCTAGCCTGCACCGCCATTCAATGAGTTCATGGCTAAACATGCAACTTCAGTACCCCATTCCTGCTTTCTCGCCATACCCCTTGATCCCCCTAACATGAGCGCGTAAGTCTTAGGTCCACAGCTGGTCAGCAGGTGAGCCCTTCGCTTGACGGCCGCTGCGTCTCCCAGCCAGTCCTCGTGACAAAACTCTGCTGGAGCCTCTCAATGAAATCGTCCCAGTCCACACCAACACAGTACCGTTCATCTGTGCTGCCGGTGGCCATTCTCCTGGGTCGTTGATTCCCGTTTCTCGTCGCCAATGTAAAGTCCTTACACAACAATGGGGTACTGAAGTTGCATGTTCAGCCATGAACTCATTGAATGGCGGTGCAGGCTAGAAGGGCCGAATGGCCTACTCCTGCACCTATTTTCTATGTTTCTATGTTTCTAACACCACAAATCCACACGAGGCACATTCTGTGGACAAGGTCACTCCATGACCTGAACCTTTATTCACAGGACCAAGAAGTGATGACCCTGCGTGGGACCTCCCTTTATATACCTGGATGACCAGGTGAGGAGTGTCTCCCACAAGTTCACCCCCTGTGGTCAAGGTGTGCATTTCCTACGTATATACAGTATTGCAGTGTTGTTACATGAAGGTTACATACATGGCAAAAACTGCACACAGTATTCCAGGTGTGGCCTCAGTATAAGGTGTCGCAGTTGTGTGAGGCGAACTGGTTGGGCTGGGTGCTCTTTGCCTTTCCGTCATTGTTCATAAGTAACTTTTAGGGCTGCTGACCAAGGGCCGTGTGGCTCTTTGTCGGCCGGCACGGACACGCTGGGCCGAAATGGCCTCCTTCTGCGCTGTAAATTTCTATGTTTCTACAAGAAATAGGAGCAGGAGTCAGCCTTTTGGCCCCTCCGCCATTCAATATCATGGCTGATCTGATCATGGACTCAGCTCCATTTCCCTGCCCGCTCCCCATAACCCTTATCGCTCAAAAATCTGTCTATCTCTGCCTTAAATATATTCAATGACTCAACCTCCACAACTCTCTGGGGCAGAGAATTCCACAGATTTACAACCCTCAGAGAAGAAATTCCTCCTCATCTCAGTTTTAAATGGGCGATCCCTTATTCTGAAACTAGGCCCCCTAGTTCTCAATTCCCCCACGAGGGGAAACATCCTCTCTGCACCTACCCTGTCAAGCCCCCTCAGAATAAAGGAAGACTGGCATTTATATAGGACATCCCAAAACACTCTTACAGCCAATGAAGTACTTTTCGAATTGCAGTCACTTCTTGTAATGTGGGAAACGCGGCACCCAATTTGCGCACAGCAAGCTCCCACAAACTGCAATGAGATAATGAGCAGATAATCTGTTTTGGAAGATGTTGGTTGAGGGATAAATATTGGGCCTCAGGACACTGGGGATAACTCCCTTGTTCTTCTTCGATTAGTGGCCGTGGGATCTTTTGCATCGCGATTGAGAGCAGACTCAATTAAACACCCCACCCGAAAGACAGCCTCTGACATTGCAGCGCTCCCTCAGTACTGCCCCTCCGACAGCGCTGCGCTCCCTCAGTACTGCCCCTCAGACAGTGCAATACTCCCTCAGTACCGCCCCTCCGACAGTGCAATACTCCCTCAGTACCGCCCCTCCGACAGTGCAATCTCCCTCAGTACTGCCCCTCCGACAGTGTGGCACTCCCTCAGTACCGCCCCTCAGACAGTGCAATACTCCCTCAGTACCACCCCTCAGACAGTGCAATACTCACTCAGTACCACCCCTCAGACAGTGCAATCTCCCTCAGTACTGCACTCCCTCAGTACCGCCCCTCCGACAGTGCGGCACTCCCTCAGTACCGCCCCTCCGACAGCGCGGCACTCCCTCAGTACCGCCCCTCCGACAGCGCGGCGCTCCCTCAGTATTGCCTCTCCGACAGTGCAGCACTCCCTCAGTACTGCCCCTCCGACAGCGCGGCGCTCCCTCAGTACTGCCCCTCCGACAGCGCGGCGCTCCCTCAGTACCGCCCCTCTGACAGTGCGGCACTCCCTCAGTACCGCCCCTCCGACAGTGCGGCACTCCCTCAGTACTGGCCCTCCGACAGTGCGGCACTCCCTCAGAAGAGCGCTCCCTCAGTACCGCCCTTCCGACAGTGCGACGCTCCCTCAGTACTGCCCCTCCGACAGTGCGGCACTCCCTCAGTACCGCCCCTCCGACAGTGCAGCACTCCCTCAGCACCGCCCCTCCGACAGCGCGGCGCTCCCTCAGTACTGCCCCTCCGACAGTGCAATCTCCCTCAGTACCGCCCCTCCGACAGTACGGCGCTCCCTCAGTACTGCCCCTCCGACAGCGCGGCACTCCCTCAGTACTGCCCCTCCGACAGCACGGCACTCCCTCAGTACTGCCCCTCCGACAGCGCGGCACTCCCTCAGTACTGCCCCTCCGACAGCACGGCACTCCCTCAGTACTGCCCCTCCGACAGTGCAGCACTCCCTCAGTACTGCCCCTCCGACAGCGCGGCACTCCCTCAGTACTGCCCCTCCGACAGCACGGCACTCCCTCAGCACCGCCCCTCCGACAGTACGGCACTCCCTCAGTACTGCCCCTCCGACAGTACGGCACTCCCTCAGTACTGCCCCTCCGACAGCGCGGCGCTCCCTCAGTACTGCCCCTCCGACAGTGCGGCGCTCCCTCAGTACTGCCCCTCCGACAGTGCGGGGCTCCCTCAGTACTGCCCCTCCGACAGTGCGGCGCTCCCTCAGTACAGCCCCTCCGACAGCGCGGCGCTCCCTCAGTACTGCACTGGGAGCGTCGGCCCGGGTTGTGCGGCTCACGGGGAAATCCGGACACAGCCGGAACGCTCAGAGGGCGAAACGCGACGCGAGCGCCAGGCGTGTTACACTGCCCGCGGGACACGCTTACCTTCAGTGGCGGCGTGGCGCAGGGGGACGGCGGGGAGTGGCCGGAATCCTCGGCGTGATGGGTGAGGTCGTCGGTCAGATTGAGCTGCAGCCCCTCGGCACCAAGGCGCTCGCAGCCCGGCGAGGGCGGCTCGATGCAGATCACCACGGCGCTGGTGTTGTCGGCGCGCAGCATCCGCTGCCGCCACCGGCCCAGGGCGCGGGTGACCAGCAGCCTGGCACCCGTCGGTCCAGCCTCCTCCTGTCACAACGGGAACAGGAAGCAAAAGGTAGGTTAATATTACAGCCACGTGACGGGACACCACAACTCCCGTCCAGAAACGGAGCTGACAGGGTTAATTACCCCCCCTCCCCACCCCCCCTCCCCACCCACACTGCAGTGAGCGACTGGGATCGATGTTATGATCTTACGATCATCGTAACTCTGTTTTCTCTGCCCACCTGGGGCTCGCTTGCCATGAAGGAGTTCTTGGTCGAGTTATTGCTTCGGGAGTCTCGCGTCAGGCATGCGGACAATGTGGCCCGCCCAGCGGAGCTGATCGAGTGTGGTCAGTGCTTCAATGCTGGGGATGTTGGCCTGGACGAGGACGCTGATGTTGGTGCGTCTGTCCTCCCAGGGGATTTGTCGGATCTTGCGGAGACATCGCCGGTGGTGTTTCTCCAGCGACTTGGTGTCTACTGTACATGGTCCATGCTTCTGAGCCATACAGGAGGGTGGATATTACTACAGCCCTGTAGACCACGAGTTTTGTGGGAGTTTTGAGGGACTGGTCTCTTTTCCTCAGGCAGCCCAAGGCTGCACTGGCGCACTGGAGGCGGTGTTGAATCTCGTCGTAAAATGCAACATCCCCACTGACACCTGGGAGTCCCTGGCCAAAGACCGCCCGAAGTGAAGGAAGGGCATCCGGGAGGGCGCTGAGCACCTCGAGTCTCATCACCGAGAGCATGCAGAATACAAGCGCAGGCAGCGGAAGGAGCGTGCGGCAAACCAGTCACACCCACCCCTTCCCTCAATGACTATCTGTCCCACCTGTGACAGGGACTGTGGTTCTCGTATTGGACTGTAGTGTCACCCAAGAACTCATGTTAAGAGCGGAAGCAAGTCTTCCTCAATTCCGAGGGACTGCCTATGATGATGATCTGTAATCGCTCAATCGTTGGCGGTCGTGCCTTCAGCTACTTGGACCCCAAGCTCTGGAACTCCCTCCCGAAACCTCTCCGCCTCTCTTTCCTCCAAAGATGCTCCTTAAAACCTACCTCTTTAACCAAACTTTTGGTCACCTGCGCTAATTTCTCCTTATGCGGCTCGGTGTCATAATACTCCTGTGAAGCACCGTGGGACGTTGCACTACGTTAAAGGCGCTATATAAATACACGTTGTTGTTCTGAATGATAGGGGAGTCAAGGGTTTATGGGGAACGGGCAGGGAACACAAGACACAAGATATAAGAAATAGGAGCAGGAGTAAGCCATATGGCCCCAAACGATCTTGGCTGATCTGATCATGACTCCGCTCCACTTCCCTGCCCGCTCCCCAGAACCCCTTATTCCCTTCTCAGTTAATAAACTGTCTCTCAGTCTTAAGTGGAGTTGAGGCCAGGATCAGATCAGCCATAATCGTATTAAATGGTGGAGCAGGCTCGAGGGGCCGAATGGCCGACTCCTGCTCCTGTTTCTTATGTTCTCCACTCACGGCGTTGTGCTGGGGGAAATCATGCTGCTTTTAAATCGGGCGACTGTGCTGTAGTTTTGGTCACAAGTCCTAACTTGCTGCAGCTCGAAGGGACTCTTGTTCTATTTCCTTTCTCCCTCCTGCGTTTATCCAACTTCCCCTTAAATGCATCGATGCTCTCCGCGTCGCTCCCGCCTCGCTCGCTCACCCTCCCTCCTCTCTAAACCCCTCTCTCCCTCCTTCCTTTAAGACGCTCCGTAAAACCAACCTCTGACCAAACACCTGTCCCAATATCTCCCTATGTGGCTCAGTGTCAATTTTATTTTATAACGCTCCTGTGAAGCGTCTTGGGACATTTTACTACATTAAAGGCGCTATATAAATATACGTTCCATATGCTCCACTCGAGCCTCCTCCTGTCTTTCCTCATCTAACTCTATCAGCATAACCCTCTATTCCCTTCTCCCCCATATGTTTATCCAGCCTCCCCTTAAATACATAGATACTATTCACCTCAACCACTCCCTGTGGCAGCGAGTTCCACATTCTCACCCCTCTTTTCTTCTGAATTCCCGATTGGATTTATTGGTGACGATCTTATATTGATGTTCCCTAGTTTAGGTCTCCCCCCACAAGCTCCCACACTGGGGTGGAGTGTAGAATGTTTTAGTGTAAGGGGTGTCGCAGTTGTGGTGGGGCGGACTGGTTGGGCCGGGTGCTCTTTGCCTTTCCGTCATTGTTCATAGGTTTATATGTAACCTTTAGGGCTGCTGACCGAGGGCCGTGTGGCTCTTTGTCGGCCGACGATGACACGATGGGCCGGAATGGCCTCCTTCTGCGTTGTAAATTTCTATGTTTCTAAACAGCAATGTGATAATGACCAGATAATCTGTTTTAGTGATGTTGATTGAGGGATAAATATTGGTCCCAGGACACCGGGGATAACTCCCCTGCTTTGCTTCAAAATAGTGCCCTGGGATTTTTTACGTCCGAAAGACGGCACCTCCGACAGTGCAGCACGCCCTCAGTACTGCCCCTCCGACAGTGCAGCGCTCCCTCAGTACTGCCCCTCCGACAGTGCGGCGCTCCCTCAGTACTACCCCTCCGACAGTGCAGCACGCCCTCAGTACTGCCCCTCCGACAGTGCGGCGCTCCCTCAGTACTGCCCCTCCGACAGTGCGGCACTCCCTCAGTACTGCCCCTCCGACAGTGCGGCGCTCCCTCAGTACTGCCCCTCCGACAGTGCGGCGCTCCCTCAGTACTGCCCCTCCAACAGTGCGGCGCTCCCTCAGTACTGCCCCTCCGACAGTGCGGCACTCCCTCAGTACCGCCCCTCCGACAGTGCAGCACGCCCTCAGTACTGCACTGGGAGTGTCAGCCTAGATTTATGTGCTCAAGTCCCTGGAATGGGACTTGAACCCACAACGGTATTAAGGGATATGGGGTAAGGGTGGGTATATGGAGTTGAGGTGCAGATCAGCCGTGATCTCATTGAATGAGGGACTGAATGGCCTGCTCCTGTTCCTCATTCCTATGGGGATGTGGGGAAAGCCACAAATTCTCACCAGCAATCGCTTCCGGTCCTCATTATCGTGGCAGATGGTGACAGCGTCCTGGGAGGGGATCATATTCCACAGCCCGTCACTGCCGAGGATGATGTACTTGTGGTCGTGGCAGTTGATGGTGTGAACACTGGTGTCCGGTTCCGGTGATACCACAAACTCGCCGCTGTAAAAATCGTAACTCCACAGGTCACCTGCGGGACAGAAAACGGACAAGATGATAAAACACCCCAGGAGAGGCTCCCCGCTGTTTGCTGGTCGGCCAACAACCACCTCGCCGGCGGCAGAGAGCAGCGGGCCGCGACTCAAACCCCTCGGAGCGAGCTTTAAGTGGTCGCAAACAGTTGTCAGACACTTGCCACCCCTCGGTCTCCCCACCTTCCTCCCTCCCCTCCCCTCCCCACACGCCCAGTCAGTACAGCGCTTACCCCCGTAATACCATCCCGTGTACAACTTCCCAGTCACGTGGCTGTGTAGAGGACGAGTTATGGTTTATACTCCAGCTACAACAAGTTGCAGGGCTCAGTACTCGGTCCCTTGCTTTCAGAGGCAGGAAGCAAAGGGTAATGGCCGATGGGTGTTTTTGCGACTGGAAGGCTGTTTCCAGTGGGGTTCCACAGGCCTTCAACACCGTCCCCACTGCAGCCTTCGGCCGCCTGAGGAAAAGAGTGTTCGAGGATCAAGCTCCCAAATCTGCCACTAAGCTCATGGTCTACAGGGCTGTAGTGATACCCGCCCTCCTGTATGGCTCAGAAACGTGGATCATATACAGTAGACACCTCAAATCGCTGGAGAAATACCACCAACGATGTCTCCGCAAGATCCTGCAAATCCCCTGGGAGGACAGACGCACCAACGTTAGCGTCCTCGACCAGGCCAACATCCCCAGCATCGAAGCACTGACCACACTCGATCAGCTCCGCTGGGCAGGGCCACATTGTCCGCATGTCCCCCGACACGAGACTCCCCAAAGCAAGCGCTCGACTCGGAACTCCTTCACGGCAAACGAGCCCCAGGTGGGCAGAGGAAACGTTACAGGGACACCTTCAAAGCCTCCTTGATAAAATGCAACATCCCCATCGACACCTGGGAATCCCTGGCCAAAGACCACCCGAAGTGGAGGAAGTGCATCCGGGAGGGCGCTGAGCACCTCGAGTCTCGTCGCCGAGAGCGTGCAGAAACCAAGCGCAGGCAGCGTAAGGAGCGTGCGGCAAACCTGTCCCACCCACCCCTTTCCTCAACCACTGTCTGTCCCACCTGTGACAGAGACTGTAATTCCCATATTGGACTGTTCAGTCACCTGAGAACTCAGAATGGAAGCAAGTCATCCTCGATTTCGAGGGACTGCCGATGATGACGTTGATGACGGTGGTGCTCCCCTCCTGCTGCCACAAGAGGGCGACGGAACTGATGCAGAGGGTGAAACCGAGGAGCTGGCTGGCGCAATGCAGTGAACCGCCACCAGGTGGTAGCAGCCCACACGGACCAGACGGCAGTGCCGAGGCAGGGACAACAAGCCCAGACAAGTTCCACAGACAAGGCCTCCCGGCTCTCCCCGTCCTTCAACATCATCCCACACAGGCAGCAAGGCAAGCCGCAGCTCGGATTCCGACAGAGCCTCCCTCCCTCCCACCAAAAAATGTTTTCCTTTTGAGACTGAGAAGCGAGAAGTTTGGTTTCATTCCTCCCCAGCACCCCCTCTTCTGCCTTCCCCCCCACCCCCCAACCCTTAAGCCCCCTGATGGGGCAGCGACAGCCGTGAGGCTAGCCTTGGCTGCCGTGCCAGCCTAGACGGCGAGCTATGTGACGGGGGCAGGGTTGGGGGGGGGGGGGGGGTTGCAGCCACCTTTTATACCATGGCCTCAGCAGCCCGACTATTAGACTGTGGAAGGCCTCGTACAGCGTTCCGCACGCGCACTTTTCAGCAGGGGTGGGGTGAGGGGGGCTGATCTTATCCCATCGAAGCCAATGCACTGAGAGGCTGTTATACTGCGGGGTCTCAGCACTCATGTCCGTAACAGCCCGTGGTGGTGGCCCTATGCCCCCCACGTTCCTCTCCACCCCCCCCCCCTTCACTTTTTTTTAATACTACTTCGAACAGCTGATTTCGAGCTGCGTCGGGAGCAGCGATGTTTTATTTATTCGTTCCTGGGATGTGGGTGTCACCGGCAAGGCTGGCATTTATTGACCATCTCTGACTACCCTCGAGACAATGTGGTGAGACAATGTGGTGAGCCGCTCTATACAACGGAGTGACTTCGGAGGGGCCGTCTTTCGGATGAGACGTTAAACCGAGGCCCCGTCTGCCCTCTCAGGCAGACGTAAAAGATCCCATGGCACTATTTCGAAGACAAGCGGGGGAGTGCTCCCCGGTGTCCTGGGGCCAATATTTATCCCTCAATCAATATCACAAACAGATTATCTGGTCATTATCACATTGCTGTTTGTGGGAGCTTGCTGTGCACAAATTGGCTGCTGCATTTTCCACATTACAACAAGTGACTACACTCCAAAAGGACTTCATTGGCTGTAAAGCACTTTGAGACATCCCGAGGTTGTGAAAGGCGCTATATAAATGCAAATCTGTCTTTTCTGTAACTATCTTCCACTCACTGTACTGTGGAAATAATCCAGCCTCTATCGGGCTGGGTCTGCAGCAGTCCCCCGCCCAGTGTATTATTGGCACAGCTCTCCCCCCCCCCCCCCCCCAGTGTATTATTGGCACAGCTCTCCCCCCCCCCCCCCCCGCCCAATGTATTATTGGCACAGCTCTCCCCCCCCCCCACCGCCCAGTGTATTATTGGCACAGCTCTCCCCCCACCCCCAGTGTATTATTGGCACAGCTCCCCCCCACCCCCAGTGTATTATTGGCACAGCTCTCTCTCCCAGTGTATTATTGGCACAGCTCCCCCCCACCCCCAGTGTATTATTGGCACAGCTCCCCCCCACCCCCAGTGTATTATTGGCACAGCTCCTCCCCACCCCCAGTGTATTATTGGCACAGCTCCTCCCCACCCCCAGTGTATTATTGGCACAGCTCTCTCTCCCAGTGTATTATTGGCACAGCTCCCCCCCCACCCCCAGTGTATTATTGGCACAGCTCCCCCCCACCCCCAGTGTATTATTGGCACAGCTCGCTTGCCCCCCCCCCCACCCCCCCCCCGTGTATTATTGGCACAGCTCCCCCCCACCCCCAGTGTATTATTGGCACAGCTCGCCCCCCGCCCCCAATAACTCACCCAGCGCTCTGGCCACGGCCAGGAAAGGGATCTGGTCGATGACAGTGCTCCGCCTGACGGGGCCATTGTGGGTCAGACGCGGCCTCTTCCACACCACGCGGTTCACTCCCGACTTGTTGATGACGCTGCCAGGGGATGGGGAGAGAGAGAGAGCGACGGAACATAATTAAAACCCGGTCTGGCTCCGACACTATCAGACACGGACTTCAAATCAACCGCAGTGGCAGAGCACCGAGAGGGAGCGAGAGAGAGAGAAAGGGAGAGGAGGAGGGAGCGCGCCCCACTCGTGTTATTTACCTCCCGCCGAGCCCCTCGATCCGTTCCTTCTCCTTGGGCAGCTCGGGTTTGTGATCCTGCGTCACCTCCAGGGCCCGCACGCCAGCCTCGCTCCGCGCCCCGCCCTGGGCGCCCAGCACCACGCCAGAGTCGCCCACGTGCGCCACGTACATCTTGTCGCGGCAGATGATCACCACGCTGGCCGTGGTGCCAGACGTGCTGGGCAGTCCCGTCATCGTCTTTGGCCAGTCCGCTGCGGGGGAGGGGAAGAGAGGGGGAGGGGAGAGAGAGGGGGAGGGGGGGGGAAGAGAGAGAACCGTCAGACCTGTGTGGGCAAAGAACCCGCGCCACGCCCCATCCAACCATCCCGCCACCCGCGGGTCCCCCCCTCCCCACCGTTATACTCGGGGTGGGGGGGGGGAGAAGAGAGAACTATTGCAGGATTTTAAAACCAGTGTTTCACGAGAGGTCACGAGAGGTCACAATCGCCGAATTCTGGAGGGTCGCTAATGTAACACCACGTTTTTTTAAAAAAAAAGGAGGGAAGAGAGAAAACAGGGAATTATAGACCGGTTAGCCGGACATCAGTAGTGAGGAAAATGTTGGAATCAATCATTAAGGATGAAATAGCAGCGCATTTGGAAAGCAGTGACAGGATCGGTCCAAGTCAGCATGGATTTATGAAGGGGAAATCATGCTTGACAAATCTTCTGGAATTTTTTGAGGATTTAACTAGCAGAGTGGACAAGGGAGAACCAGTGGATGTGGTGTATTTGGACCTTCAAAAGGCTTTTGACAAGGTCCCACACAAGAGATTGGTGTGCAAAATTAAAGCACATGGTATTGGGGGTAATGTACTAACGTGGATAGAGAACTGGTTGGCAGACAGGAAGCAGAGAGTCTGGATAAACGGGTCCTTTTCAGAACGGCAGGCAGTGACTAGTGGGGTGCCGCAGGGCTCAGTGCTGGGACCCCAGCTATTTACAATATACATCAATGATTTAGATGAAGGAATTGAGTGTAATATCTCCAAGTTTGCAGATGACACTAAGCTGGGTGGCGGTGTGAGTTGTGAGGAGGATGCCAAGAGGCTGCAGGGTGACTTGGACAGGTTAGGTGAGTGGGCAAATGCATGGCAGATGCAGTATAATGTGGATAAACGTGAGGTTATCCACTTTGGTGGCAAAAACAGGAAGGCAGATTGTCTGAATGGCGACAGCTTAGGAGAAGGGGAGGTGCAACGAGACCTGGGTGTCATGGTACATCAGCCATTGAAAGTTGGCATGCAGGTACAGCAGGCGGTGATTCCACAGATCCACAACCCTCAGAAGAAATTCCTCCTCATCTCAGTTTTAAATGAGCGGCCCCTTATTCCAAGATCATGCCCTCTAGTTCTAGTCTCCCCCAGCAGTGGAAACATCCTCTCTGCATCCACCTTGTCAAGCCCCCTCAATCTTATACGTTTCGATAAGATCACCTCATTCTTCTGAGCTCCAATGAGTTGAGGCCCAACCTCCTCAACCTTTCCTCATAAGTCAACCCCCTCATCCCCGGAATCAACCGAGTGAACCTTTCTCTGAACTGCCTCCAAAGCAAGTGTATCCTTTCGTAAACACGGAGACCAAAACTGCACGCAGTATGGCCTACTCCTGCTCCTATTTCTTATGTGCCTTCTGTTGCCTGGGCCCCAAGCTGTGGAACTCCCTGCCTAAACCTCTCTACCTCCTTCAAGATGCTCCTTAAAACCTACCTCTGTGACCAAGCTTTTGGTCACCTGCGCTAATTTCTCCTTATGCGGCTCGGTGTCAAATTTTTAAATCTCATAATATTCCTGTGAAGCGCCTCGGGACATTTCACTGCGTTAAAGGCGCTATACAAGTACAAGTTGTTGGTGTTGCTGACTCAGACTGTTGTCGAGGCTCTCGGTGGTAGAATGCAAACACAACGCCACACCCTCGGAAACCCAACACTCGACAGAGCTCTGAAAACCCACATCCCTGCTGCACACAGGGGGCGGGGAGAGAGAGGGCTGTTTAAAGATTGCTTGCAGTTGTAGGCAGAGCCAGTGCCCGCGATCCAGCATGGCCCGGCCACTCCCTTCTCCGGCTGGGCAACGGGTCCCACGTCCCGTGCCCCGGGACTGGGCCAGGGCCAGCTCTCTCAGCCTGCGCGGTGTCAGAAGGTCGTGGGTTGGACTGTCCGCTCCCAGGGTCTCGAGCGCAAAATCCAGGCCGACACTCCCAGTGCAGTGCTGAGGGAGCGCCGCCCCGTCGGAGGGGCAGTTTTTCGGATGAGACATTAAACCGAGGCCCCTTCTGCTCTCTCAGGTGGATGTAAAAGATCCCATGGCACTATTTTGAAGAAGAGCAGGGGGAGTTATCCCCGGTGTCCTGGGGCTAATATTTATCCCTCAACCAACATCACTAAAACAGATTCTCAGGTTATTATCACATTGCTGTTTGTGGGAGCTTGCTGTGCGCAAATTGACTGCCATGTTTCCCACATTACAACAGTGACGGCACTTCAGAAAGTACTTCATTGGCTGTAAAGCGCTTTGGGACGACCAGAGGTCACGAAAGGCGCGATATCGCTATATAAATGCAAGTCTCTCTTTCGTCATAGGGTGTTATTGGAGGGGAGAGAAGGGGAATGTGTGTGTGTGTGGGGGGGGAAAAGAGAGGAGAAAGAGTAAGCGAGTGTGGGGGGAGGTGGGGAAGCCTGTGCTGACACACCCCGAGGAGGAAGCCAGTCAGAGGCAGTAGAGACCGAGTCAGGAAGTGGGGAGGTGCTGTGGGTGCGAGAGGCGTTGGGTGTGACCCTGCAGGGCGAGGAGGAGAGAACGGAGCGTGTAGCCGTGCCGTGACACACTCCCTCTCTTTCTTTCTCCCCCACGCGCGCCCCCCCCCCACCCCCGGGGACGTGAGCCACACCAGCCGGCCTTCAATCCACAAACACCGGCAAGCCCAACTGTGGTTTAAAAATATTATTCCTTCCCGGGAGGCAAGCATTGCTGACCAGGCCGGCATTTATTGCCCATCCCCCATGTCACTCGCAGATCAAACAAACTTGCATTTCTATAGCGCCCTGGGTCGTCCCAAAGCGCTTCACAGCCAATGAAGTACTTTTTGAAGTGTGGTCGCTGTTGTAATGTCCCTGTTCTACAGTCGGAGACTGGGCTGTGACGAAGGCAGGGACTGATTCAGACTCCCAGCGACGCAAACTGCACAATGCAACTGTGGGGTGGGGTGGCGAGGGGGTGAGTCAGGCCACCCGGCGGGCACCAGGGCGGCGAGAGCACGGAGGGAGGCAACAGCCCCACCCCGCCCTGGGCTTCGAGCCGGCGAAGGTCCCAGGGTCAGGAGGGCGCTGCGACAGCGAGCAGATCGGCGGTGTGCCGCACAGACCTGCCCGTTTCCCCGGGCCAGAGAGCGGCGCGGAGGCGGCAGTATAACTCGCATCCGCTGGCTCCCTCTCACTCGCTGCCCAGACGCCGCGACATCACTGGCCGGCAACCCGGCTTGTCCCGGGAATCCGGGCTCGCTTCCCCCTCCGCAGCGGCACAGGATCCAACACCGAGCCACACGGGGTGCTTGGGACAGGTGACCAACGGCTTGATCAAACAGCTGGGTTTTAAGGAGCGTCTTAAAAAAGAGGCGCGGAGGTGTTTAGGGAGGGAATTTCAGAGCTTGGGGCCCAGGCAGCTGAAGGCACGGCCGCCAATGGTGGGACGATTAAAATCGGGGACGCTCAAGAGGCCAGAATTGGAGGAGCGCAGAGATCTCAGGTCTGGAAGAGGTTACAGAGATAGGGAGGGGCGAGGCGAGGCTATGGAGGGATTTGCTACACGTGACCACGGCAGGTTTACCGAATCTCCAGGCACATGACTGAGCTTTCGACAACCGCAGGAGCTAGAAACACCGGTCTAACCGGCCTCTGCCTGCATTCCTGGCTGGCACCGCCCCACAAATACGATAGACATCAATTGTCTGACGTCAGCTCCAGGATGGAATGAGGCTGCAGTTAATCACACACAAGAATAAACAGTGACTTGAGCAGGCTCAAGTCCCACTCCAGAGTCTTGAGCACAAAAATCTAGGCGGACATTCCCAGTGCAGTACTGCGGGAGTGCTGCACTGCCGGAGGTGCCGTCTTTTGGATGAGAAGTTAAACCAAGTGGTGTCAGCCTAGATTGTTTTTTGTGCTCAAGTCCCCGGTGCAAAGAGCAGGGAGCTCTCCCCAGGCTGCTCTCAGGTGGATGTAAAATATCCCATGGCCACTATTTCAAAGAGCAGGGGAGTTCTCCCGCAAACAGATTATCTGGTCAATATCACATTGCTGTGTGGGAGCTTGCTGTGTGAAAATTGGCTGCCGAGTTTCCTACATTGCAACAGTGACTACACTTCAAAAAGTACTTCATTGGCTGTAAAGCGCTTTGGGATATCCAGACAATGTGGAAGTCGATATATAAACTCAAGTCTTTCTTAAATGGGTTGGAGAGGAATGTTCCAGTATTGCCCTGGGTTTTTAAAACCTGGTTTGTCGTCGCTCCCAGGAGACCACACAGCTCTATCCTAGAATTTTCACTCCTCCCCATCTCTAAACCCGCCCCCCCCCAGCACCGTGAACTCTGGATCTGTCCAAACCCGGCCGTGCGTATCCTCCACCTCTGTCAACCCACCATTGGCGTCCGTCACAGAAAAGCACAGCATCATGGGGTTCAGGAGCACCATTCATCACCGTGTAGCGAGTCAACGCTTCTAGTGCAATATTCTTCATTCAGCTCCTCAACTCGCTCCCACCCTCAGTGACAGACCTGTAGCCCCAGTACTGTACCCCAGTGTTACAGTGACAGACCTGTACTCACCAGTACTGTACCCGTGTTATACAGTGACAGACCTGTACCCACCAGTACTGTACCCCAGTGTTATACAGTGACAGACCTGTACCCACCAGTACTGTACCCCAGTGTTATATAGTGACAGACCTGTACTCACCAGTACTGTATCCCAGTGTTATACAGTGACACACCTGTACCCACCAGTACTGTACCCCAGTGTTATACAGTGACAGACCTGTACCCACCAGTACTGTACCCCAGTGTTATACAGTGACAGACCTGTACCCAGCAGTACTGTACCCCAGTGTTATACAGTGACAGACCTGTACCCACCAGTACTGTACCAGTGTTGTACAGTGACACACCTGTACCCACCAGTACTGTACCGCAGTGTTATACAGTGACAGACCTGTACCCACCAGTACTGTACCCCAGTGTTAGTGACAGACCTGTACCCACCAGTACTGTACCCCAGTGTTATACAGTGACAGACCTGTACCCACCAGTACTGTACCCCAGTGTTAGTGACACACCTGTACCCACCAGTACTGTACCGCAGTATTATACAGCGACAGACCTGTACCCACCAGTACTGTACCCCAGTGTTAGTGACACACCTGTACCCACCAGTACTGTACCGCAGTATTATACAGCGACAGACCTGTACCCACCAGTACTGTACCCCAGTGTTAGTGACACACCTGTACCCACCAGTACTGTACCCCAGTGTTATACAGTGACAGACCTGTACCCACCAGTACTGTACCCATGTTATACAGTGACAGACCTGTACCCACCAGTACTGTACCCCAGTGTTATACAGTGACAGACCTGTACCCACCAGTACTGTACCCCAATGTTATACAGTGACAGACCTGTACCCACCAGTACTGTACCCCAGTGTTATACAGTGACAGACCTGTACCCACCAGTACTGTACCCCAGTGTTATAGTGACAGACCTGTACCCACCAGTACTGTACCCATGTTATACAGTGACAGACCTGTACCCACCAGTACTGTACCCCAGTGTTATACAGTGACAGACCTGTACCCACCAGTACTGTACCCCAGTGTTATACAGAGACAGACCTGTACCCATCAGTACTGTACCTCAGTTATACAGTGACAGACCGGTACCCACCAGTACTGTACCCCAGTGTTATACAGTGACAGACCGGTACCCACCAGTACTGTACCCCAGTGTTATACAGCGACAGACCTGTACCCACCAGTACTGTACCCCAGTGTTATACAGTGACAGACCTGTACCCACCAGTACTGTACCCCAGTGTTATACAGTGACAGACCTGTACCCACCAGTACTGTACTCCAGTGTTATACAGTGACAGACCTGTACCCACCAGTACTGTACCCCAGTGTTATACAGCGACAGACCTGTACCCACCAGTACTGTACCTCAGTTATACAGTGACAGACCTGTACTGTACAGCATGCCGAGTGAACCACTCAGTGTCAGACATGATTTCACATAAGAAATAGGAGCAGGAGTCGGTCACAAGGCCCCTCGAGCCTGCTCCGCCATTCAATAAGATTGTGGCTGATCTGATCGGGGTCAATTCCACTTCCCCACCCGCTCCCCATAACTTACCATTCAAAAACCTGTCTATCTCCAATTTAAATATATTCAATGACCCAGCCTCCACTGCTCTCTGGGGTAGAGAATTCCAAAGATTCACGACCCAGAGAAGAAATTCCTCCTCATCTCAGTTTTAAATGGGCGAACCCTTATTCTGAACCTTTGCCCCCTAGTTCTAGATTCCCCCACGAGGGGAAACATCCTCCCTGCATCTACCCTGTCGAGTCCCTTCGGAATCTTATACGTTTCAATAAGATCACCTCATTCTTCTAAACTCCAATGAGTATAGGCCCAACCTGCTCAACCTTTCTTCATCAGACAACCCCTTCATCTCAGGAATCAACCTCCTGAACCTTCTCTGAACTGCCTCCAATGCAAGTATATCCCTCCTTAAATAATGAGACCAAAACTGTATGCAGTCCCTCAAACAACAATTTGTATTAATATAGCGCCTTTAACTTGGCAAAACATCCCAAGGCGCTTCACAGGAGCGTTATCAAACAAAACAAAACATGAGATATTAGGGTAGGTGACTTGGTCAAAGAGGTAGGTTTAAGGAGCGTCTTAAAAAGGAGGAAAGAGAGGTCGAGAGGCGGAGAGGTTGAGGGAGGGAATTCCAGAGTTTGGGGCCTCGGCAACAGAAGGCCACGGCCACCAATGGTGGAGCGATTACAATCGGGGATGCTCAAGAGGCCAGAATTGGAGGAGTGCAGAGATCTCGGAGGGTTGTAGGGCTGGAGGAGGTTACTGAGATAGGGAGGGACGAGGGCATGGAGGGATTAACCTGTATCCCCTTACTCTTTTCTGAAGTCTGTTTTCAAGCCACCATGCTTTGATGTCATGTCCTTACAAGCCTGCTCACTACAAACAAGTGGAGCTTGAAAACCTATAGAGGCCGAACAAGTGATTTATAGACGTGTCGCTGCTAAAATGCAGGTGCGCTCCTTCAAGGCTGCAAAGTCTAAGTGATGTTAAGTAAGCACTGGGTGAGTTTATAAACAGATCGGTTAAGATACAGCATATCGTGAGTCAGCTGTGGCTCAGTTGGTGTCACCCTCTCATCAGAGTCTAAATATTGTGGGCTCCAGTTTAACTCGTGATTTGAGCATAAAATCTAAGTTGACACTCCAGTGCAGTACTGAGGGAGTGCTGCACTGTCGGAGGTGCTGTCTTTCGAATGAGACGTTAGACCGAGGCCCCGTCTGCTCTCTCAGGTGGACGTAAAAGATCCCGTGGGCACGATTTCGAAGAAGAGCAGGGGAGTTATTCCCGGTGACTTGGTCAATATTTATCCCTCAATTAACATCACAGGAACAGATAATCTGGTCATTATCACATTGGTGTTTGTGGGAGCTTGCTGTGCGCAAATTGGCTGCCGGGTACCCTACATTACAACAATGACTACACTCAACAGCGAGGGCCCGGGGGCAGCACGGGCCACCCCACACTGCGATATGTGCGCGCACTAGGTCCGTGCAGCAGAGCTGGTCTCCGGTCGTCTTGGGTAATCCTTGCCACTGGACCAAGACCTAGCTCTGTCAAGCCCGTGTGGTGGCTGGTGTGCAACAGCCACCCCACATTAAAAAAATCCACACACAGGCATCTTCCACCCTCCAAGATTTAGTTCGGATCTGGAATTTTAGGTCCTTCATTGAAACACCCGTGAACTTTTTAACGTGGAAACAAGTCCCCCTCGATTTGAGGAACTGCCTATGATAATGACACTCCAAACGTACTTCATTGGCTGCAAGACGCTTTGATTCATCCTGAGGTCGTAAAAGGCGTTATAGAAATGCAAGTCTTGTGTGTGTTTTTCTCTGGTATTTGGTTTTCTTGTGTGCTCCCTCATCATTGGCGGCCGTGCTTTCAGCTGCCTCGGCTCCAAGCTCAAATTCCCTCCCTGAACCTCTCCGCCTCACTACCTCTCTTTCCTCCTTTAAGAGGCTCATTAAAATTTACCTTTTTAAACAAGCTTTTGGGCACCTGTTATGATTTCTCCTTGTGTGGCTCGGTGTCAAATGTTGTGTCTTATAATACTCCTGTGAAGCGCCTTAGGACGTTTTACTACCTTAAAATGTGACTAAATAGAATTTGTTGTTATATCATTTTAAACACCTCTTGAATCTCCTCTTAACCTTCTCTGCTGCAAGGAGCACAATCCCATTTTCTCCAGAGAAGGTCAAGTGGCAGGCCCAGCAGTTTCCATGCCCACAGGACATTGCATGGTCAGTGGGATTCCCCGGACTGAAAGGATTCCCTCCCCAGCGGCCCCTGTAGCAACTTACCGTCTCCTAGCAGCGGCCTTGGCAACCCACGCACGCACCATGACATCACCGCCCAAAAGTGTTACAGCCGCCCCGCCCTCCGCGCGCTCCCATTGGCCGGCTCGAGCAGCCTAGCCCCGCTGATTGGCCGAGAAAGCAGTCAGTCTGACTAGGACGCTCCACCCCCACCGCGTTTGTTTCAAAGAAAAAGTTTCTGAACGTTCCACGGGCAATGTAACCAACTCCGACAGCTAAAAACCCCAATAAACCCCCCCCCCATCCATCAGGGCAGTCCATGCTCACCCCATTTAACCCCCCCCCCCCCCCAGGGCAATCAATAATCACCCCAATAAGCCCCCCTTCCACCCCCAGGGCAATCAGTGCTCACCCCATTATACCCCCCTCCCTCCTCAGGGCAGTCCATTCTCACCCCAATAACCCCCTCCCCCAGGGCAATCAATGATCACCCCATTAAACCCCCTCCCCACCCCCAGGGCAATCAATGCTCACCCCAATAAACCCCATCCCCTCAGGGCAGTCCATGCTCATCCCAATAAGCCCCACCCCCTCAGGGCAGTCAACGCTCACTCCATTAACCCCCCCCCCCACCCCGCCGCCCCAGGGCAGTCAATGCTCACAGATAGACAAGAAGGGAAAGGAGGTAGGGTAGCTCTGTTAATAAAGGATATCAGGGCAGTTGTGAGAGACGATATTGGCTCTAATGAACAAAATGTTGAATCATTGTGGGTGGAGATTCGAGATAGTAAGGGGAAAAAGTCACTGGTGGGCGTAGTTTATAGGGCCCCAAATAACAACTTCACGGTGGGGCGGACAATAATCAAGGGAATAATGGAGGCATGTGAAAAAGGAATGGCAGTAGTCATGGGGGATTTTAACCTACATATCGATTGGTCAACTCAAATCGCACGGGGTAGCCTGGAGAAGAAATTCAGAGAATGCATACGGGATTGTTTCTTAGAACAGTATGTTACAGAACCTACAAGAAAGCCAGCTATCTACGGCTACGTAGTCCAATCTAGGGCGTCACCCAGTCTTGTACAGAAGAATGGAGAGGTATCGGTGATTTATCTGCCTAATAACAATAATAATGGGTGCAATTTTTCGCATGCCTGAGGTGATAAGGGTGTTGGCCATACATGGCATGCACATGCAGAGGCGACGCATAATTTGATGCAGATATCGGGGAGACAGTTTGATGGGGGAGGAGGCTTTACCCTCAGCGAGTCTATAGGGAGAGGCGCTCATACCTGCAATTAAGTGAGGCAGACTGCGTTTGCAGGCTGCGATTCAGAAAAGGAGGTCATCACAGAAATGTGCCAACTAACCAGTGCAGACACACGGCCAAGAAGTGGAAGGAGGACCACCCGACCGGTAGAAGTAAAGGTAACAGCGGCACTTGCCTTCTATGCTACGGGATCATTTCAAGCTTCAACTGGGGACGTATGCTTGATCTCGCAACACGCCGCCCATTGCTGCATGCTCCAGGTGACTGCTGCACTGTATGCCAAAAGGGAGCACTTCTTCACTTTTCCCATGACCACGCAGGCAATGAGAGAAATGGCTGTGGGGTTCTCCAGAATTGCTGTCTTCCCCTGGGTACAGGGTGCCATTGACTGTATCCACATCGTCTTCAGAGCACCCGTGCAAGATTCCAAAGTTTACCGCAACAGGAAAGGGCCCCACTCCCTAAAATGTGCAGCTGGTGTGCGACAATCTGCAGCGGATCATGGCAATGGATGACAAATATCCCGGTAGCATCCACGATGCTTTCACCCTCTGTGAGAGCGTTATATCTGCGATGTTTCAGGAGCTGCCAGAAGGGCAGAGCTGGTTGCTCGGAGACAAAGGTTACGGGCTCGCCACCTGACTTATGACCCCCCCCGGCCCCCCCCCGCAATCCCCGCACTGAGACAGAGCATCAGTACAATATGTCCCACATAACATGGAGCATCATAGAGCAGACAATTGGCGTTTTAAAGCAGTGTTCCCGATGCCTGGACCACTCTGCAGGCTACCTGCACTACTCCGCTCACCACATCGTTCAGTTCACTGTCATGTGCTGCATGCTGCACAACTTGGCCATTATGAGGGGACATTTGATGACCATGATGCAGTCGATAAGATTGTTGTTCAAAAGTACCACACCGTCAATGGGCACAACTGTGAAGTCAGGAAGGCACTGTCCCGAAGAGATGCAGAATTCTGACATGAACCAGAGAGGGAGAGGGAGCTCTGGCAACTTTGGCCGAGGCAGCTTTAATGCCGGAAGCGGTAACTTTGGCGGTCGTGGTGGTGGAGGAGGAAACTTCGGAAACAGAGGTACCATTGGAGGTGGCTCACGAGGTGGTGGTGGTGGCGGAGGAGGTGGTAATTACGGAGGGTGCGGTGACGGATACAACGCATTTGACGGTGGCTACGGCGGGGGCAGCAGCTATGGCGGTGGTAGCCGGGGCGGCCCCGGCTATGGAGGCAGCCCGACCTACGGCAACCAGGGAGGCGGCGGCGGATACGGTGGCAGTGGCGGAGGTGGCGGCTACAATGACTTTGGAAACTATCCCAACCAGCAGTCCTCTAACTATGGACCGATGAAGAGCGGTGACGGCAGTGGTGGTGGTGGGGGAGGCGGCTATGGAAGAGGCAGAGAGGTTGTTTCCACTGGTCGGGGAGACTAGAACTAGGGGGCACAGCCTCAAAATACGGGGGAGCCAATTTAAAACTGAGTTGAGAAAGAATTCCTTCTCCCAGAGGGTTGTGAATCTGTGGAATTCTCTGCCCAAGGAAGCAGTTGAGGCTGGCTCATTGAATGTATTCAAGTCACAGATAGATAGATTTTTAACCAATAAGGGAATTAAGGGTTACGGGGAGCGGGCGGGTAAGTGGAGCCGAGTCCACGGCCAGATCAGCCATGATCTTGTTGAATGGCGGAGCAGGCTCGAGGGACTAGATGGCCTACTCCTGTTCCTAATTCTTATGTTCTTATTATGTTCTTATCTTAGATCTGGTCCTGTGTAATGAGACAGGAATAATAAATGATCTCCTAGTAAAAGATCCTCTTGGAATGAGTGATCACAGTATGGTTGAATTTGTAATACAGATTGAGGTTGAGGAAGTAGTGTCTCAAACGAGCGTACTATGCTTAAACAAAGGGGACTACAGTGGAATGAGGGCAGAGTTGGCTAAAGTAGACTGGAAACACAGACTAAACGGTGGCACAATTGAGGAACAGTGGAGGACTTTTAAGGAGCTCTTTCATAGTGCTCAACAAAAATATATTCCAGTGAAAAATAAGGGTGGTAAGAGAAGGGATAACCAGCCGTGGATAACCAAGGAAATAAAGGAGAGTATCAAATTAAAAACCAGTGCGTATAAGGTGGCCAAGGTTAGTGGGAAATTAGAAGATTGGGAAAATTTTAAATGACAGCAAAGAATGACTAAGAAAGCAATAAAGAAAGGAAAGATAGATTACGAAAGTAAACTTGCGCAAAACATAAAAACAGATAGTAAAAGCTTTTACCGATATATAAAACGGAAAAGAGTGACTAAAGTAAATGTTGGTCCCTTAGAAGATGAGAAGGGTGATTTAATAATGGGAAATGTGGAAATGGCTGAGATCTTAAACAATTATTTTGCTTCGGTCTTCACAGTGGAAGACACAAAACCATGCCACAAATTGCTGGTCACAGGAATGTGGGAAGGGAGGACCTTGAGACAATCACTATCACTAGGGGGGTAGTGCTGGACAGGCTAATGGGACTCAAGGTAGACAAGTCCCCTGGTCCTGATGAAATGCATCCCAGGGTATTAAAAGAGATGGCGGAAGTTATAGCAGATGCATTCGTTATAATCTACCAAAATTCTCTGGACTCTGGGGAGGTACCAGCGGATTGGAAAGCAGCTAATGTAACGCCTCTGTTTAAAAAAGGGGGCAGACAAAAGGCAGGTAACTATAGGCCGGTTAGTTAAACATCTGTAGTGGGGAAAATGCTTGAAGCTATCATTAAGGAAGAAATAGCGGGACATCTAGATAGGAATAGTGCAATCAAGCAGACGCAACATGGATTCATGAAGGGGAAATCATGTTTAACTAATTTACTAGAATTCTTTAAGGATATAACGAGCATGGTGGAGAGAGGTGTACCGATGGATGTGGTGTATTTAGATTTGCAGAAGGCATTCGATAAGGTGCCACACAAAAGGTTACTGCAGAAGATAAAGATACGCGGAGTCAGAGGAAATGTATTAGCATGGATAGAGAATTGGCTGGCTAACAGAAAGCAGAGAGTCGGGATAAATGGGTCCTTATCGGGTTGGAAATCGGTGGTTAGTGGTGTGCCACAGGAATCGGTGCTGGGACCACAACTGTTTACAATATACATAGATGACCTGGAAGAGGGGACAGAGTGTAGTGTAACAAAATTTGCAGATGACACAAAGATTAGTGGGAAAGCGGGTTGTGGAGAGGACAGAGAGAGGCTGCAAAGAGATTTAGATAGGTTAAGCGAATGGGCTAAGGTTTGGCAGATGGAATACAATGTCGGTAAATGTGAGGTCATCCACCTTGGAAAAAACAGTAAAAGGGAATATTATTTGAATGGGGAGAAATAACAACATGCTGCGGTGCAGAGGGACCTGGGGGTCCTTGTGCATGAATCCCTAAAAATTAGTTTGCAGGTGCAGCAGGTAATCAGGAAGGTGAATGGAATGTTGGCCTTCATTGCGAGAGGGATGGAGTACAAAAGCAGGGAGGTCCTGCTGCAACTGTACAGGGTATTGGTGAGGCCACACCTGGAGTACTGCGTGCAGTTTTGGTCACCTTACTTAAGGAAGGATACACTAGCTTTGGTGGGGGTACAGAGACGATTCACTAGGCTGATTCCGGAGATGAGGGGGTTACCTTATGATGATAGATTGAGTAGACTGGGTCTTTACTCCTTGGAGTTCAGAAGGATGAGGGGTGATCTTATAGAAACATTTAAAATAATGAAAGGGATAGACAAGATAGAGGCAGAGAGGTTGTTTCCACTGGTCGGGGAGACTAGAACTAGGGGGGAGCCAATTTAAAACCGAGTTGAGAAGGAATTTCTTCTCCCAGAGGGTTGTGAATCTGTGGAATTCTCTGCCCAAGGAAGCAGTTGAGGCTAGCTCATTGAATGTATTCAAATCACAGATAGATAGATTTTTAACCAAGAAGGGAATTAAGGGTTACGGGGAGCGGGCGGGTAAGTGGAGCTGAGTCCACGGCCAGATCAGCCATGATCTTATTGAATGGCGGAGCAGGCTCAAGGGGCTAGATGGCCTACTCCTGTTCCTAATTCTTATGTTCTTAAGTTCACCCTAATGACCCCCCCCTCCTCCAGGGCAATTAAACCCCCCGTCTCAGGGTACAGCCACCCCTCCCTTAAGGCAATCAATGCTCACCCCATTCACCCCCCCCCCCCCCGGGTCACAGCCATGGTAAAGCCTCCATAGCATGAAGAGAGCTCTATATATTGAAAGTACAGTCACTCCCACAATATTAGCAACTGCTACTAGAATCATAGAACGGTTGCAGCACAGGAGGCCATTCGGCCCGTGCTGGCTCTCCGGCCCTGCAAATTATTTTCCTTCAGGTACCTATCCAATTCTCTTTTGAAAGCCACGTGGTGCCTCCACCACCCTCCCAGGCAGCGCATTCCAGATCCTAACCACTCGCTGTGTAGAAAAGTTTTTCCTCATGTCGCCTTTGGCGCTTCTGCCAATCGCCTTAAATCTGTGTCCTCTGGTTCTCGACCCTTCCACCAATGGACAGTTTCTCTCCATCTACTCTGTCTCGATCCCTCATAGAAACATAGAAAATAGATGCAGGAGTAGGCCATTCGGCCCTTCGAGCCTGCACCACCATTCAATAAGATCATGGCTGATCATGCAACTTCAGTACCCCATTCCTGCTTTCTCTCCACACCCCTTGATCCCTTTAGCCGTAAGGGCCACATCTAACTCCCTTTTGAATATATCTAACTAACTGGCCTCAACAACTTTCCGCGGCAGAGAATTCCACAGGTTCACAATTCTGAGTGAATAAGTTTCTCCTCATCTCAGTCCTAAATGGCTTACCCCTTATCCTTAGACTGTGACCCCTGGTTCTGGACTTCCCCAACATCAGGAACATTTTTCCTGCATCTAACCTGTCCAATCCCGTCAGAATTTTATATGTTGCTATGAGATCCCCTCTCATTCTTCTAAACTCCAGTGAATATAAGCCGAGTCGATCCAGTCTTTCTTAATAGGTCAGTCCTGCCATCCCGGGAATCAGTCTGGTGAACCTTCGCTGCACTCCCTCAATAGCAAGAATGTCCTTCCTCAGATTCGGAGACCAAAACTGCGCACAATACTCAAGTTGTGGACTCGTCGTAATTCTGAACACTATCAAACCTCCTCTCAGGTCTAAGGAGATCAACCCCAGATTCTGCAGTCGATTCACCCCACTGAAGTCACTGGTCTCTCGCATTAATCCAGCAGTGTCTGTGAAGCGCCTTGGGACGTTTTTACCATGCAAAAGGCGCTTATGTAAATGCAAGTTCTGGTTGTGTTATTATTCCAACCCCTGTTGAATCGCATTGATCCAAACTTGGCGAGCGTCACACAGCTGGACCTTCCAGATGTGACGCCGGTCCTTGGCTGAAATTGGTCCGAGTTCGTTTCTATGTTCTTAGATTGCGATTGATTGTTTTTTTTTTAAAATGTAAAACGGTGGCATTCTAATTCTGGTGGAAAGACCAACGTTTGGGGTGAATGCAAAGAAAAGACTTTCACGATTTGGGACGTCCCCGAAGCGCTTTGCAGCCAATGGAGCAGTTTTTTTTGGATGTTAGTGCCTGTTGTAATGAATGAAGGGAGAGGATCTCACTCACTCACTGCGCCCTTTGAAGACTTTGGCGCCTTGGAAACCAACCGCCGCTTTAAAATGCAAGAATTTGAAGGGAGAGCCGAGAAAGCATCTTTCAGATTCAATTCTCAACACCGACAGGGCAAACACTCGCAAACTGCAGCATGCGAACCACACAGAGAGAAAAATAAGTTCGCAACAAAAGTTGGGCAAAGGAAGGAGAGACTTCGAGAGAGAGAGAGAGAGACACTTCCATGCAAATATTTAATGGCCTTGTGCCAAAAACCTGTGATCACAATTTGCCTAAATAATGGGATTATACTACATTAAATATTAGACACACACACACACACGTCGCCCCATAAAAGTGATGAAATAAATGAACCCCCACATAATATGCCGGACAAGTTGCCTCCTGCACTGGAAGGCAGAGGTTAAAAGTGTTGGCCAACAATCAGGCAGTGTTTGCAGCCGCCACAATCAGCTGAGCTCACCTTCAATATTATTTTTTGTGAAACTGGTGGGGGGGTGAACAGGAGACACAAACAAAAAACAATCCAGCAGCTGAAACTGACGCTGATCGCCGCCGGGTTGAAATGCAAAAAAAAAGGGAGCATTTTAAGGGGGTGGGGGGAAAAGAGAGAAAACAAGCCCCCCCCCCCTCCCCTCCAGGAACATACAAATAATGTAACCACACACATTGTGATAAGCGAGCCCCACACACACCATTAGCCGATCGCAGGGTGACGGGCGCTGCGAATGTTGGCACTTTGCTACAATCCCCCCCCCCCTCCTCACCCCGATTGTTGCCCCAGTGAAGTAACAATGTCTCCGGCTCAACCCGGCCTCGGTTATTGTTGGGGTTTATAGTGGGGTTATTATAGGGTTTATATTGGGGTTTGGGGGGGTTAGTCTGGGAGCTTGGAGTTATATTGGGGTTATTACTGGGGTTGTTGATGGGGTGGTTATTGGGGTTGATGTGGGGGTTTGGGGTTATTACTGGGGTGGTTATGGGGTTGTTGATGGGGTGGTTATGGGGTTGTTACTGGGGGGGTTATTACTGGGGTGGTTATGGGGTTATTACTGGGGTGGTTATGGGGTTGTTACTGGGGTGGTTATGGGGTTATTACTGGGGGGGTTATGGGGTTGTTGATGGGGTTGTTACTGGGGTGGTTATGGGGTTGTTACTGGGGTGGTTATGGGGTTGTTACTGGGGTGATTATGGGGTGATTATGGGGTGGTTTTGGGGTTATTACTGGGGTGGTTTTGGGGTTATTATGGGGTGGTTATGGGGTGGTTTTGGGGTTATTACTGGGGTGGTTTTGGGGTTATTATGGGGTGGTTATGGGGTGGTTATGGGGTTGTTATGGGGTGGTAATGGGGTTATTATGGGGTGGTTATGGGGTGGTTATGGGGGTATGTGCAGCGACCGGTTACTCACGGAGCTTTTTCCACATGGCGTAGTGACAGGCGATGAAGCCCTTGCGGATGGCGGCGCGGAACTCTCCGGGATCCTCGGACAGGAAGCCCCGCTGCTCCTTGATGCTTTTCCAGAGGTTGTCGCGGGCGAAAGCCGCCGCCTCCCGGCCGCCGTGACCGTCGAAGACGGCGAAGAAAGCCACGCCGGGCCGGGAGCCGGCGGCGGGGCTGGTGGCGGTGGGGTCGGTCTCCCCGGGCCCCGCCGCCGGCGGCTCCAGCACCACCTGGGTCACGTCCTCCATGTAGCGCCGGCCGCCCTGGTCCGAGTGCACACTCACCCGCAGCGAGAAGCGGCCGCCGGCCCACAGCCTGCGCTCGGCGCCAAACATCCTGCGCTACCGCTACCGCCCCGGCTCCAGTCCCGGTCCCGCCGCCGCTAACGCCGCTCCCGCTCGGTGTGTAGCGGCCGGGCCTCCCGCCGCCTATTGTTGATCTCCCGGCCGCTCGGCCAAAGCCTCTTGCGTCACCGCGCCCGCGCGTCGTCACGCACGCACACACACAAGTATCCATCGCGGTTACGTCATCACGCACACACAAGTATCCATCGCGGTTACGTCATTACGCACACAAGTAACCATCGCGGTTACGTCATCACGCACGCGCGCGCACACACACAAGTATCCATCGCGGTTACGTCATCACGCACGCGCACACACACATATCCATCGCGGTTTACGTCATCACGCAACCACCCCTCAAAGCTTATTTGCAACACCCTGGATGGTGATTGGTCCCCTTGCAGGGCCAGACCTGGTTTCTGATTGGTCCATAGAAACATAGAAAATAGGTGCAGGAGTAGGCCATTCGGCCCTTCTAGCCTGCACCGCCATTCAATGAGTTCATGGCTGAACATGCAACTTCAGTACCCCATTCCTGCTTTCTCACCATAACCCTTGATCCCCCTAGTAGTAAGGACTTCATCTAACTCCCTTTTGAATATATTTAGTGAATTGGCCTCAACAACTTTCTGTGGTAGAGAATTCCACAGGTTCACCACTCTCTGGGTGAAGAAATTCCTCCTCATCTCGGTCCTAAATGGCTTCCCCCTTATCCTTAGACTGTGTCCCCTGGTTCTGGACTTCCCCAACATCGGGAACATTCTTCCTGCATCTAACCTGTCCAACCCCGTCAGAATTTTAAATGTTTCTATGAGGTCCCCTCTCATTCTTCTGAACTCCAGTGAATACAAGCCCAGTTGATCCAGTCTTTCTTGATAGGTCAGTCCCGCCATCCCGGGAATCAGTCTGGTGAACCTTCGCTGCACTCCCTCAATAGCAAGAATGTCCTTCCTCAGGTTAGGAGACCAAAACTGTACACAATACTCCAGGTGTGGCCTCACCAAGGCCCTGTACAATTGTAGCAACACCTCCCTGCCCTTGTACTCAAATCCCCTCGTTATGAAGGCCAACATGCCATTTGCTTTCTTAACCGCCTGCTGTACCTGCATGCCAACCTTCAATGACTGATGTACCATGACACCCAGGTCTCGTTGCACCTCTCCTTTTCCTAATCTGTCACCATTCAGATAATAGTCTGTCTCTCTGTTTTTACCACCAAAGTGGATAACCTCACATTTATCCACATTATACTTCATCTGCCATGCATTTGCCCACTCACCTAACCTATCCAAGTCGCTCTGCAGCCTCATAGAATCCTCCTCGCAGCTCACACTGCCACCCAACTTAGTGTCATCCGCAAATTTGGAGATACTACATGTAATCCCCTCGTCTAAATCATTAATGTACAGTGTAAACAGCTGGGGCCCCAGCACAGAACCTTGCGGTACCCCACTAGTCACTGCCTGCCATTCTGAAAAGTCCCCATTTACTCCTACTCTTTGCTTCCTGTCTGACAACCAGTTCTCAATCCATGTCAGCACACTACCCCCAATCCCATGTGCTTTAACTTTGCACATTAATCACTTGCAGCACAACACCTGATTTCTGATTGGTCCCCTTGGAGGACAAGACCAGATTTCTGACTGGTCCACGGAGGACAAGACCTGATTTCTCATTGGTCCTCTTGGAGGACAGCACCTGATTTCTGATGGGTGCCATTGTGACGGAGGTGGAAATAGGTGGCTTTAACGATGCCACTGATGTGTGGCCGGAAGCTCATCTCGGGGTGAACTCCGACAGCGAGGTGCGAACAGTCTGGTTCCGCAACAGATAGTGGCCAGGGAGAGGGCTGGAGTCAGCGGCTAGGAGACAGAGTTTGTGTCGGGGAACGAAGGCAATGGCTTCGGTCTTCCCAATATTTAGTTGGAAAAAATTTCTGCTCATCCAGTACTGGATGACAGACAAGCAATTTGATAATTAAGAGACAGTGGAGGGGTCGAGAGAGATGCTGGTGAGGTAGAGCTGAGTGTTGTCAGCGTACATGTGGAAACTGATCAGCTCCGCTGGGCAGGCCACATTGTTCGCATGCCAGGCACTCTACTTGGAACTCCTTCACGGCAAACGAGCCAAAGGTGAGCAGCAGAAACGTTACAAGGACACCATCAAAGACTCCTTGATCAAGTGCAACATCCCCACTGACACCTGGGAGTGCCTGGCCAAAGATCGCCCTAAATGGAGGGTGCATCCGGAAGGGTGCTGAGCACCTTGAGTCTCGTCGCGAAGAGCATGCAGAAATAAAGTGTCAAAAGCGGAAGGAGCATGCGGCAAACCTGTCCCACCCAACCTTTCCTTCCACCACTGTCTGTCCCACCTGTGACAAGGACTGTAATTCCCGTATTGGACTGTTCAGCCACCTCAGAATTCATGTTAAGAGTGGAAGCAAGTCTTCCTCGATTCCGAGGGACTGCCTCTGCTGATGATGGTGGAAACTGACGCTGTGTTTCTGGATATGCTGAATATCTTCAATGCACATTCAAACATAACATGTAGAAGGGAGAACATTAGAGGCAGCTCCAGGGTTTGGAGTGGCCGGAGGGGAGGACAGATCCATGCTACAAACACTGAATTGGGGGAATACATGCTCACAAGCCCACAACACTAACTCTACTCACTCACTTCATCAAACTAGTATGCAGAAATCAAGCGCAGGCAGCGGAAGGAGCGTGCGGCAAACCAGACTCCCCACCCACCCTTTCCCTCAACCACTGTCTGTCCCACCTGCGACAGAGACTGTAATTCCCGTATTGGAGAGTACAGTCACCTGAGAACTCACTTTTAGAGTGGAAGCAAGTCTTCCTTGATTTCGAGGGACTGCCTATGATGATGAGTATAAAAAGAAATAATTTGCAATTCTATAGCGCCTTTCACAACCTCAGGACGTCCCAAAGAGCTTTACAGCCAATGAAGTACTTTTCAAGTGTAGTCACTGTTGCAAAGTATGAAACGTGGCAGCCAATTAATGCACAGCAATATCCCACAATTAATTCAATGGTCACCACACGTTAAAAAAAATCCACGCACCCTTCAACATATAGTTCGGGACCTGGAATATCAGGTCCTTCATTGAAACACCTGTGAACCTTTTGGTGTGGAGGCAAGACATCCTCGATTCGAGGGACCACCTATGATGATAATGAGCAAGACCACCTATGATGATAATGAGCAAGCTCCCACAAACAACAATGTGATAATGACCAGATAATCTGTTTCAGTGATGTTGGTTGAGGGATAAATATTGGCCCCAGGACACCTGGAGAACTCTCCTGCTCTTCTTCAAATTAGTGGCCTTGGCATCTTTTACGCCCACATGAGAGAGCAGACAGGGCCTCGGTTTAATGTCTCATCCGAAAGACGACACCTCCGACAATGCGGCACTCCCTCAGTACTGTCCCTCCGACAATGCGGCGCTCCCTCAGTACTGTCCCTCCGACAGTGCAGCGCTCCCTCAATACTGCCCCTCCGACAGTGCGGCACTCCCTCAGTACTGCCCCTCCGACAGTGCAGCGCTCCCTCAGTACTGCCCCTCCGACAGTGCAGCGTTCCCTCAGTACTGCCCCTCCGACAGTGCGGCGCTCCCTCAGTACTGCCCCTCCGACAGTGCAGCGCTCCCTCAGTACTGCCTCTCCGACAGTGCAGCGTTCCCTCAATACTGCCCCTCCAACAGTGCAGCGCTCCCTCAGTACTGCCCCTCCGACAGTGCGGGGCTCCCTCAGTACTGCCCCTCCGACAGTGCGGGGCTCCCTCAGTACTGCCCCTCCGACAGTGCAGCGTTCCCTCAGTACTGCCCCTCAGACAGTGCAGCGTTCCCTCAGTATTGTCCCTCCGACAGTGCAGCGTTCCCTCAGTACTTTCCCTCCGACAGTGCAGCGCTCCCTCAGTATTGCCCCTCCGACAGTGCGGCGCTCCCTCAGTATTGCCCCTCCGACAGTGCAGCGCTCCCTCAGTACTGCACTGAAGCGTAAAATCTGGCATGAAATGGTTGGGCCGAATGGCCTGTTTTGGTGCCATATATAAAATTAAAGCTGGACCAATTAGGAATGAAATTCGGAAGCATTTTTAAACACAAAGGGCAGTGCAAATCTGTAACTCTCTTCCCCAAAAAGCTGTTGAGGCTGAGGGTCAATTGCAAATTTCAAAAGTGAGATTGATAGATTTCTGTTCGGCAAAGGGTTTAAGGGATACGGAACCAAGGTGGGTGGATGCAGTTAATATACAGATCAGTCATGATCTGACTGAATGGCAGAACAGGCTTAAGGGGCTGAATAACCGCCTCCCGTTCCTGTATTTCTACAGTGAGCGGTGGCTAAGATATTAAACAGTCCACATATACAGCGGACATCTCAAAGCGCTGGAGAAATCCACAAGATCCTGCAAATCCATTGGCAGGATAGACACACCAACGTCAGTGTTCTCGCTCAGGCCAACATCCCCAGCATTGAAGCACTGACCACACTCGACCAGCTCCATTGGGCGGGCCACATTGTCCGCATGCCCGACACGAGACTCCCTAAGCAAGCGCTCTATTCGCAGCTTCGACACGGCAAGTGAGCCTCAGGTGGGCAGAGGAAACGTTTCAAGGACACCCTCAAAGCCTTCCTGATAAAGTGCAACATCCCCACCGACACCTGGGAGTCCCTGGCCAAAGATCACCCGAAGTGGATGAAGAGCATCCGGGAGGGCGCTGAGCACCTCGAGTCTCGTTGCTGAGAGCATGCAGAAAACAAGCGCAGGCAGCGGAAGGAGCGTGCGGCAAACCAGACTCCCCACCCACCCTTTTCTTCCAATCCTCCGAGATCTCTGCGCTCCTCCAATTCTGGCCTCTTGCTTATCCATGATTTTAATCGCTCAACCATCGGTGGCCGTGCCTTCAGCTGCCTGGGCCTTGGGCTCTGGAATTCCCTCCCTAAACCTCCCCACCTCTCTATCTCTCTCTCCTCCTTTAAGTCACTCCTTAAAATCTGCCTCTTTCACCAAGCTTTTGTCCTAATACCTCCTGATCTGGCTCGGTGTCAAATTTTGTTTGACAGCGCTCCTGTGAAGCGTCTTGGGATGTTTTACTACGTTAAAGTTGTTGCAAATGACGGACTCCAACTTTTGAGCACTGGGCCATGTCAAAATTATTGTGCAATGGACTCTGGCAACTGAAAAACTTCAGACGCACTGAGATCGGTTTCATGCAGGACCAATAACGAGCGACAGAGAAGTAAAGGACAACAAAGAAGCCCCATTCATTCCCATGATGTTTACTGCAACAGCTGCTCACACTAATACTGGACAATGTACAGGAATCAGGCATTACAATGAGTCAGTCATAGAATGTACAGTCTGGCTCAAGGAACACACAAACACTAAACAGGATGGTCCTCATCACAACACGTGAGAATCGACAAACATTAACAATGGCAAATGTGTTGGGAAATGGATCGATGCAACAAAATGTCCACAGAATCGTCCACACAGAAACAGGCCATTCGGCCCATTGAATCTAATGCCACTCTCCCCCTCACTCACCTCACCCTTTAATATCCCACCCAGTCTAATCCCGCTCTCCTGCTCACTCCCCGCACCCTTTAATATCCCACACAGTCTAATCCCACTCTCCCCCTCACTCCCTGTACCCTTTAATATCCCACCTAGTCTAATCTCACTCTCCCCTCACTCCCCGTTAATATCCCACCCAGTCTAATCCCGCTCTCCTGCTCACTCCCCGCACCCTTTAATATCCCACTCAGTCTAGTCCCACTCTCCCCCTCACTCCTCGTACCCTTTAATATCCCACCCAGTCTAATCCCGCTCTCCTGCTCACTCCCCGCACCCTTTAATATCCCACCCAGTCTAATCCCGCCCACTTGCTCACTTCCCGCACCCTTTAATATCCCACCCAGTCTAATCCCACTCTCCCCCTCACTCCCCGCACCCTTTAATATCCCACCCAGTCTAATCCCACTCTCCCACTCACTCCCCGCACCCTTTAATATCCCACCCAGTCTAATCCCACTCTCTCCCTCACTCCCCGTACCCTTTAATATCCCACCCAGTCTAATCCCACTCTCCCACTCACTCCCCGCACCCTTTAATATCCCACCCAGTCTAATCCCACTCTCTCCCTCACTCCCCGTACCCTTTAATATCCCACCCAGTCGAATCCCACTCTCCCACTCACTCCCCGCACCCTTTAATATCCCACCCAGTCTAATCCCACTCTCCCCTCACTCCCCGTTAATATCCCACCCAGTCTAATCCCACTCTCCCCCTCACTCCCCGTACCCTTTAATATCCCACCCAGTCTAATCCCACTCTCCCACTCACTCCCCGTACCCTTTAATATTCCACCCAGTCTAATCCCACTCTCCCACTCACTCCCCGTACCCTTTAATATCCCACCCAGTCTAATCCCACTCTCCGGCTCATAGTATTACGTGGCCATATTCGGAATGACACGAGGTATTTTCACAGGCAGATGCTGGAGGGAGACAGGAAGTATTGGGAGGTACAGGAGTCTTTGGGAGGGAAGGAGAGTGGGGGGGGGGGGGGGGGGGGGGGGGTGGGGACATCACCAGGAGCCCTGGAGCAAGACATGGTGCAGAGTTGGAGCTGGGTGTGAGGGGGCAGGCTAGGCTGGAGTGGGATCTTGTTAAAGTGGCGAGTGTTGGGGGGGCAGGCAATAAATTACATGATAACAGCGGTGTTGCAACAATGAACATGGCTGAATGGAGACTGAGGCAGTGAGCGGGTGGCTGGAAGTGGGGCAAGTGTTCCCAGGGCCTGACATTGACACTGAGCTCAGTGAGTCCTGTTCACTGGGTCCTGGTAAATCAGATGCAAGTGCTCGCTGTCGACAGATGAGGTGAAGCCGTGTGCAGAGATATCGCGGCGGGAATTCGGAGTCCATCGACCAGAGTCCTCTCCCCGAGGCTCGGCCAGGGGGCTGGTGCTGGAACCCGAGAAGGGGGTCAAGCCGGCGTCACTCTGTTGCCTCCTCCCTCGGACACGGTGCTGGCATCGGTGCGACTCCCGCTGGCCGAGCTGGAGGAGGTCTCCTCGTCCACGGACAGTGGGTTCCGCCCGCAGCATACCGTGGTCAGCAGGCAGTTCCGGAACTGGACCGGGAGGAGAAATAGGAAAGCCAGTTAAAGTCAGGAAGAAGGAGAGAGGGAGGGAAGGGGGTTAATGTATGCACATGCTCCCAGGTTTGTAGAGCTGTTGCTGGGCACCCTGTGCGGAGGGCAGCGGGCAGGTCGGAAGGCCTCCTCGTAGGACTGCTCCTGGGCACGGCCAAAGGGTCCAGGCAGCGGGCGGTCGAGGAGGTCGTTTAGCCCGACTGCCTGCCTCTCTTCCGCGGTTACATCCGAGCCGGGGTGTCCCTGGAGATGGAGCACGCGGTGTCCACCGGTACGCTCGCGGCCTTCCGCGAGAGGTGGGTGCCGGAGGGACTGGGGTGCATCATCACCCCCGGCAACCAAATTTTAATTTGATTTAAGTTATGGGAAAAAGTTGATTTGTTCGATTGTCAGTTTTAGTGCCCCCCCCCCCCCCCGTTTAGAAACATAGAAACATAGAAAATAGGTGCAGGAGTAGGCCATTCGGCCCTTCTAGCCTGCACCGCCATTCAATGAGTTCATGGCTGAACATTCAACTTCAGTACCCCATTCCTGCTTTCTCGCCATACCCCTTGATCCCCCTAGCAGTAAGGACCTCATCTAACTCCTTTTTGAATATATAAAAGGGGGCCTTTGATTTAAGGGTTTTACAAAATAGTTGGAGGGAAATCTCCTCTGTGCCTTTCAGTTCTGCACGGAGGGGATTCCTGTACGGGCTGCTCTTACACACTCTCCATTTTGCCATCCTCATCTTCCGTCCGGACACGCCATGGCGCACCATCTTGCCGTCCGGATGAGGCAGGGGTCCCCATTGGGGTGCTCTCCACGCAGGAGTCCTCCCTCTATTTATTGGGGACTTGGCTTGGAGGGTGTTGCACGGAGCAGTCCCGTGCAATCGGTTTTTAAGTCGGTTCACGGACTCCCAGGCCGCCTGCAATTTCTGCGTTCTGGAAGAGTCCGTGTTCTACGTTTATGTTGGATGTGCGAGGTTGCAGCCCCTGTTCCATTATTTGAAGGGGCTGTTCCTCAAATTCTGGTTGCACTTCAGTCCCACACTCCTGATCTTTGGGCACCCTGTGCAGAGGGGAGCGGGCAGGTCGGAAGACCTCCTCGTAGGACTGCTCCTGGGCCTGGCCAAGGGGGCCATCAACCGGTCCAGGCAGCGGGCGGTCGAGGGGGTCGTTCAGCCCGACTGCCTGCCTTTCTTCCGCGGTTACGTTCAAGCCAGGGTGTCCCTGGAGATGGAGCACGCGATGGTCTTGCGCGAGAGGTAGGCACCGGAGGGACTGGAGTGCATCATCACCCCCGGCAACCAAATTTTAATTTGATTTAAGTTATGGTAAAAAGTTAATTTGTTCAATTGTCGTTTATAGTGGCCCCCTTCAATAAGGGGACACTTGATTTATGGGTTTTACAAAATAGTTGTAGAGCTGTTGCATTGTGAGTGGCTTAGCCAGTCACGTGATGTTCACAAGACTCAATAAAACCCCAGCCAGTAGGGTCTAGCTCATCCACGATGAGGTATGCAGTTATGAGTCTAGTGGATCAACTGGTAATGTGTAGTGTGATTGTTAAACCTTTGTTAATAAACCAACTCGTTCTTAATAGCAATGTGTTGCAATAAATTCTTAAGCAAAGAACTCATGAAGCAAATACATTACAGCAGTTGACGCTTAAATGCCCTCTGAGGTGGCTCAGCAAGCCACTCAGTTAAGGGTGATTAGGTATGGACAATAACACCCACATCCCGTGGATGAAGAAAACAGAATACAGAACTGGACGTACCTGTTTGTTCATGAAGACATAAATGACGGGGTTGTAGACAGTGGCAGTCTTTGAGAAATAGGAAGGCATGGAGGCCAAGGTGGGGTGAATCTTGATGTCCTTATTCACGGCAACGACCATGGCAAAAGTGGCATAAGGCAGCCAGCAGACCAGAAAGGCCATCACCATGGCAACCACCATGCGGGTCACCTCCCGCTCTGCTCGCTGCGTCGTCTGGCACTCTTTCTGTTGCTGGGCAACCTGTGGAGGGAGGGAATGCACTGCTCATTTGCATCTTCTGCTTTCTCCTTAAAGAAAATGGCGCTCATCAACGTGAGGGAGATCAGCGCTGGGGATTGGCGCAGTGCCCCGTCAAACACTCCCAGGGCAGGTACAGCACGGGGTTAGATACAGAGTAAAGCTCCCTCTACACTGTCCCATCAAACACTCCCAGGGCAGGTACAGCACGGGGTTAGATACAGAGTAAAGCTCCCTCTACACTGTCCCATCAAACACTCCCAGGGCAGGTACAGCACGGGGTTAGATACAGAGTAAAGCTCCCTCTACACTGTCCCATCAAACACTCCCAGGCAGGTACAGCACGGTTAGATACAGAGTAATGCTCCCTGTACACTATCCCCATCAAACACTCCCAGGGCAGGTACAGCACAGGGTTAGATACAGAGTAAAGCTCCCTCTACACTGTCCCATCAAATACTCCCAGGGCAGGTACAGGGGGTTAGATACAGAGTAAAGCTCCCTCTACACTGTCCCATCAAACACTCCCAGGGCAGGTACAGCACGGGTTAGATACAGAGTAAAGCTCCCTCTACACTGTCCCATCAAACACTCCCAGGGCAGGTACAGCACGGGGTTAGATACAGAGTAAAGCTCCCTCTACACTGTCCCATCAAACACTCCCAGGGCAGGTACAGCACGGGGTTAGATACAGAGTAAAGCTCCCTCTACACTGTCCCATCAAACACTCCCAGGCAGGTACAGCACGGTTAGATACAGAGTAATGCTCCCTGTACACTATCCCCATCAAACACTCCCAGGGCAGGTACAGCACGGGTTAGATACAGAGTAACGCTCCCTCTACACTGTCCCATCAAACACTCCCAGGGCAAGTACAGCACGGGGTTAGATACAGAGTAAAGCTCCCTCGACACTGTCCCATCAAACACTCCCAGGGCAGGTACAGGGGGATAGATACAGAGTAAACTCCCTCTACATTGTCCCATCAAACACTCCCAGGGCAGGTACAGCACGGGGTTAGATACAGAGTAAAGCTCCCTCTACACTGTCCTATCAAACACTCCCAGGGCTGGTACAGGGGCTTAGATACAGAGTAAAGCTCCCTCTACACTGTCCCATCAAACACTCCCAGGCAGGTACAGCACAGGGTTAGATACAGAGTAAAGCTCCCTCTACACTGTCCCATCAAACACTCCCAGGGCAGGTACAGGGGGTTAGTTACAGAGTAAAGCTCCCTCTACACTGTCCCATCAAACACTCCCAGGGCAGGTACAGCACGGGGTTAGATACAGAGTAAAGCTCCCTCTACACTGTCCCATCAAACACTCCCAGGGCAGGTACAGCACGGGTTAGATACAGAGTAAAGCTCCCTCTACACTGTCCCATCAAACATTCCCAGGGCAGGTACAGGGGGTTAGATACAGAGTAAAGCTCCCTCTACACTGTCCCATCAAACACTCCCAGGGCAGGTACAGCACGGGGTTAGATACAGATAAAGCTCACTCTACACTGTCCCACCAAACACTCCCAGGCAGGTACAGCATGGTTAGATACAGAGTAATGCTCCCTCTACACTGTCCCATCAAACACTCCCAGGGCAGGTACAGTGTTGTGTCCTTACACTCTACTGTAAATCAACATGAGGCACATACTGAAGACAAGGTTACTCTGTGACCTGAACCTTTATTCACAGGACCAAGAAGTGATGAACCTGCGTGGGACCTCCCTTTATATACCTGGATGACCAGGTGAGGAGTGTCTCCCACAAGTTCACCCCCTGTGGTCAAGGTGTGCATTACTCAGGTGTATACGGTGTTGTTACATAAAGGTTACAGTTACATGAAGGTTACATACATGACATCACCTCCCCCCAATGTCTTTGGATCAAAGATTGAGTCTTTCAGGCGGTCGACGCTCTCTCGTGGAGCGCCGCAGTTGGGGCTCTGGTTGTTGAGCCTTGGCATGCGTCTCTGTCACCTGTGGTGATTCCGACCTGTCCGGGCTGGCCGCAGGGACTGTGCATGCTGCTGGCGGTTCTTGTTGCTCGTTCACTGGCGGTGGTGTGGGCAACATCTCCTGATCTTCCTCAGGTTCCTCAGTGTCCATGCTGAACCTTTTCTTTACTTGGTCCAGATGCTTACGGCATATCTGCCCATTGTTGAGTCTGACCACTATGACCCTATTCCCCTCTTTACCAATTACAGTACCCTCAAGCCACTTGGGCCCCAAAAGCGTGATTAAGAACAAATACAGGGTCATCGATTTCTATCCATCTCCCCTTTGAGTTACGGTTATGGCACTCATTTTGGGACTGGCGCTTGCCCTCAACAATGTCTGGCAGGACTGGGTGAATGAGGGACAGCCGAGTTTTAAGTGTACGTTTCATGAGTAGTTCCACGGGCGGGACTCCCGTGAGCGAATGCGGTCGGGACCTGTAGGTCAGCAGGAGGCGCGATAGGCGGCATTGAAGGGAGGGTGTTTGAATCCTGAGCATGCCCTGTTTTATGATTTGGACCGCACGTTCCACCTGGCCATTGGAAGCCGGCTTGAACGGTGCTGTCCTGACATGTTTGATGCCATTACCTGACATGAACTCCCGGAATTCATAGCTAGTGAAACACAGGCCGTTGTCACTAACCAGGATGTCCGGCAAGCCGTGGGTCGCAAAGACCGCACACAGACTCTCCACAGTGCTGGATATCGTGCACGAATTCAATATGATGCACTCGATCCATTTCGAGTACGCATCAACAACAATGAGGAACATTTTGCCCATGAACGGGCCCGCGTAGTCTACGTGAATACGTGACCATGGCTTGGTGGGCCAGGGCCACGGGCTGAGTGGGGCCTCCCTGGGGACATTACCCAGCTGGGCACACGTCGTGCACCTGCGAACACAGTGTTCCAGGTCTGCATCAATTCCCGGCCACCATATGTGTGACCGGGCAATGGCCTTCATCAGCACAATGCCTGGGTGCTCGCTCTGGAGATCCCTGATGAATGCTTCCCTTCCCTTCTGGGGCATGACTACCCGGCTACCCCATAGTAGGCAGTCGACTTGGATGAAGAGTTCATCCAGCCATCTGTGAAACGGTCTGACCTCTTCAGGGCATGCTCCGTGTGCGGGCGCCCAATCCCCAGTCAGGACACATTTCTTAATCAGGGATAGGAGGGGATCTCTTTTGGTCCAGATTTTGATCTGGTGGGCTGTGATGGGGGAGCCTGCGCTGTCGAAAGCATCGACAGCCATGACCATCTCAGCGCTTTGCTCTGCTGCCCCCTCAGTGGTGGCCAGTGGAAGCCTGCTGAGCGCGTCAGCGTAATTTTCGGTGCCTGGCCGGTGTCGTATGGTGTAGTCATACGCAGCCAGCGTGAGAGCCCATCGCTGTATGGGAGCTGACGCATTGGCATTGACAGCCTTGCTGTCGGACAACAGGGATGTTAACGGCTTGTGGTCCGTTTCTAACTCAAACCTTCTGCCAAAAAGGTACTGGTGCATCTTTTTCACCTGTAGACACATGCGAGTGCTTCCTTTTCAACCATCCCATATCCCCTTTCTGCTTGGGAGAACGACCTGGAAGCCTAAGCCACAGGTTGGATTTGGCCCTCATCATTACTCTGCTGCAACACGCACCCAACCCCATAGGATGATGCATCGCATGTCAAAACCAATTTCTTACAGGGGTTGTACAGAGTCAACAACTTGTTAGAACAAAGCAGGTTCCTGACAGTCCCCGCAAAACCAATTGCAACCCTTACACAGGAGCACGTGTAGCGGCTCCAACAATGTGCTTAAGTTCGGCAGAAAGTTCCCAAAATAGTTGAATAGTCCCAGAAATGAACGCAACTCCGATGTGTTGCCGGGCCTGGGCGGGCGACGGATCGCCTCCATTTTGGATTCGGTAGGCCGGATCCCATCTTCATCGCCAAATGTTCTGTCCTTACACTCTACTGTAAATCAACACGAGGCACATACCGGAGACAAGGTCACTCTGTGACCTGTACCTTTATTCACAGGACAAAGAAGTCCAGATCCTGCGTGGGACCTCCCTTTATATACCTGGATGACCAGGTGAGGAGTGTCTCCCAGAAGTTCACCCCCTGTGGTCAAGGTGTGCATTACTTAGGTGTATACAGTGTACAGTGTTGTTACATGAAGGTTACAGTAACATGAAGGTTACATACATGACAGTACAGCACGGGGTTAGATACAGAATAAAGCACCCTCTACACTGTCCCATCAAACACTCCCAGGGCAGGTTCAGCACGGTTTAGATACAGAGTAAAGCTCCCTCTACACTGTCCCATCAAACACTCCCAGGGCAGGTACAGGGGGTTAGATACAGAGTAAAGCTCCCTCTACATTGTCCCATCAAACACTCCCAGGGCAGGTACAGCACGGGGTTAGATACAGAGTAAAGCTCCCTCTACACTGTCCTATCAAACACTCCCAGGGCTGGTACAGAGGGTTAGATACAGAGTAAAGCTCCCTCTACACTGTCCCATCAAACACTCCCAGGGCAGGTACAGCACGGGTTAGATACAGAGTAAAGCTCCCTCTACACTGTCCCCATCAAACACTCCCAGGGCAGGTACAGGGGGTTAGATACAGAGTAAAGCTCCCTCTACCCTGTCCCATCAAACACTCCCAGGGCAGGTACAGGGGGTTAGATACAGAGTAAAGCTCCCTCTACACTGTCCCATCAAACACTCCCAGGGCAGGTACAGGGGGTTAGATACAGAGTAAAGCTCCCTCTACACTGTCCCATCAAACACTCCCAGGGCAGGTACAGCACGGGTTAGATACAGAGTAAAGCTCCCTCTACATTGTCCCATCAAACACTCCCAGGGCAGGTACAGGGGGTTAGATACAGAGTAAAGCTCCCTCTACACTGTCCCATCAAACACTCCCAGGGCAGGTACAGGGGGTTAGATACAGAGTAAAGCTCCCACTGCACTGTCCCATCAAACACTCCCAGGGCAGGTACAGCATGGGTTAGATACAGAGTAAAGCCCCCTCTACACTGTCCCCATCAAACACTCCCAGGGCAGGTACAGCATGGGTTAGATACAGAGTAAAGCTCCCTCTACACTGTCCCATCAAACACTCCCAGGGCAGGTACAGGGGGTTAGATACAGAGTAAAGCTCCCTCTACACTGTCCCATCAAACACTCCCAGGGCAGGTACAGCACGGGTTAGATACAGAGTAAAGCTCCCTCTACACTGTCCCATCAAACACTCCCAGGGCAGGTACAGGGGGTTAGATACAGAGTAAAGCTCCCTCTACATTGTCCCATCAAACACTCCCAGGGCAGGTACAGGGGGTTAGATACAGAGTAAAGCTCCCTCTACACTGTCCCTGAGCTGAGACAAGTGCCTCTTACTCCACCAATGTGAGATTTTCAATTTCCCAATCCAGTTATCCGTGTTTTGTTATTGATCCTCGGGATGTGGGTGACACTGAGAATGTTGCACTCACTGCCCATGTCCAGTTGTTCTGCGGACATTGAGGCTGGAGCGGTCAGTGCGGGACAGGAGACACGTGGGGACCAGGCTGGGTCAGTCCCTTCACCTGAAGGTCATTGGTGAACCAGTTGGGATTGTCAGGACAATGCCGTAACTTTGATGATTATTTTATGTCGGGGCCGGATCACAGATTAGCAGATTTATCAAATTCTAATTCATATGTTGCCCTGATGGGATTCGGACTCCCGATCTCTGGGTTTGCTGGTCCAGGACTGGAACCAATCAGAGTGAGATTGCCAATTCGGTGCCAAATTAAGGCCAGGTTTGCATCTGATCGGAGGTGCTGTTTGGCTCTTTATAGTTAAAAGAAAGACTTGCATTTCTATAGCGCCTTTCACAACCTCAGGATGTTCCAAAGCGCTTTACAACCAATGAAATATTTTTGAAGTGCAGTCACTGTTGTAAGGTAGGAAACGCGACAGCTAATTTCTGCTCAGCAAGCTCCCACAAACAGCACTGTGATAATGACCAGATAATCTGTTTTAGTGATGCTAATTGAGGGATAAATATTAGCCCCAGGACACCGCAGACCAGTGTCATAGGATCAGCGCTCCCTCAGTACTGCCCCTCCGACAGTGCAGCGCTCCCTCAGTACTGCCCCTCCGACAGTGCGACGCTCCCTCAGTACTGCCCCTCCGACAGTGCAGCGCTCCCTCAGTACTGCCCCTTCGACAGTGCGGTGCTCCCTCAGTACTGCCCCTCCGACAGTGCGACGCTCCCTCAGTACCGTCCTTCCAACAGTGCAGCGCTCCCTCAGTACTCCCCCTCCAACAGTGCGGCACTCCCTCAGTACTGCCCCTCCGACAGTGCGGCGCTCCCTCAGTACTGCCCCTCCGACAACGCAGGGCTCCCTCGGTACCGCCCCTCCGACACTGAGGGCGCGCCGCACTGTCGGAGGGGCAGTACCGAGGGAGCCCCGCACTGTCGGAGGAGCAGTACTGAGGGAGCGCTGCACTACTGTCCCTCCGATAGTGCAGTACTCCCTCAGTACTGCTCCCTGCGACAGTGCGCCGCTCCCTCAGTAGTGCCCCTCCGACAGTGCGCCGCTCCCTCAGTAGTGCACTGGAGTGTCAGCGTGGATTTTGTGCTCAATCCCTCGAGTGGGACGTGAACCCACGACCTTCTGACTCAGAGGCGAGAGTGCTGCCCACTGAGCAATAGCAACCCGTTGTGTCAGTAACCCTGGGCTCGGGAGTAGGTATGGAAAATCTTACTCCTGATGACCAACCAACTCTCCCGATAAAGGATCTGTGGGCTTGGGCTTGGGCATGATGGTGGGGGAGAGGGAGGGCACCTGTCAATGATACCTCCATAGTGGAATAGCCTGCCAACACCCACTGTCGAGGTTTGCGAGTTCGGTACCAGAGGGCTGATGGTGCCCATTGAATGGGCCAGGAACGTTTGGAGAGAAGGCACAGAATTGGAGCAGTGAGGTTCTCCATTTTGCCCCTGCCTCAGCTCATCCGCTGCTGAAGCCCTCATCCATGCCTTTGTTACCTCTAGGCTCGACTATTCCAACGCTCTCCTGGCTGGCCTCCCACATTCTACCCTAAACTAGAGGTGATCCAAAACTCGGCTGCCCCGTGTCCTAACTCGCACCGAGTCCCGCTCACTCATCACCCCCTGTGCCCACTGCCCCGTGTCCTAACTCGCACCGAGTCCCGCTCACCCACCACCCCTGTGCTCGCTGACCTACATTGGCTCCCGGTTAAGCAACGCCTCGATTTCAAAATTCTCATCCTTATTTCCAAATCCCTCCATGGCCCTCGCCCCTCCCTATCTCTGTAATCTCCTCCAGCCCCACAACCCCCGAGATGTCTGTGCTCCTCTAATTCTGGCCTCTTGAGCATCCCTGATGATAACCACTCAACCATAGGTGGCCGTGCCTTCTGTTGCCTAGGCCCCAAGCTCTGGAACTCCCTCCCTTAACCTCTCCCCCTCTCTTTCCTCCTTCAAGATGCTCCTTAAAATATACCTCTTTGACCAAGCTTTTGGTCACCTGCGCTAATTTCTACTTATGTGGCTCGGACAAATTTTTATCTCAATACTCCGGTGAAGCGCCTTGTGGTGTTTCACTACATTAAAGGCGCTATATAAATACAAGTTGTTGTTGTACTCACGGCTCGCAGGACCACCAGGAGACTGACGTAGGAGAAGATGATGAGGCTCAGGGGCGTCATGAAACAGCTGACAAAGAACGCCACCACGTAGCTGTTGTTGTTGGTGCCGCCCGTGTACCAGTTGGGTCCGCAGGACGTCCGTAATCCTAGAGCCGCAAAACAGATCGTGCTGAATAACCGCACAGGGCGATCCCACACCACACTGCCCCGCACAGTGCGATCCCGCTCTACAGGGACACAGTGCGAGCACATAGTGCAGTATATTAAGCATAAAGAACAATCCAACTATCTTGGCGGCGGGGGCAGGGGGCACAGGGGGAAAGGGTGAGCAACATATCCAACAAGTTGCGCACAGCAAGCTCCCACGAACAGCAATGTGATAATGACCATATCTCGTACTGTGTAATAAGACAGGATTAATAAACAATCTCCTCGTAAAGGATCCTCTTGAAATGAGTGACCATAACATGGTTGAATTTCAAGTTCAGTTGGAGGGTGAGAAAGTTGGACCAGTGTCCTAAGCTTAAATAAAGGAGACTACAAAGGTATGAAGGCAGAGTTGGTTAAAGTGGACTGGGAAAATAGATTAAAGTGTGGGACGGTTGATGAGCAGTGGCAGACATTTAAGGAGATACGTTATAACTCTCAACAAAAATATATCACAATGAGAAGGAAAGACTGTAAGAGAAGGGATAACCATCTGTGGATAACTAAGGAAATAAGGGATTGCATCAAATTGAAAACAAGGGCATACAATGTGACCAAGACTAGTGGGAGGCCAGAGGATTGGGAAACTTTTAAAAGCCAGCAAAGAACGACTAAAAAAATAAGAAAGAGAGGGAAGATATATTTTACTTATGAAAGTAAACTAGCACAAAATATAAAAACAGACAGTAAGAGTTTCTGCAGGTACATAAAAACGAAAAAAGTGGCTAAAGTAAATGTTGGTCCCCTGGAGGATGAGACTGGGGAAGTAATAATGGGGAACAGGGAAATGGCAGAGACATTGAACAAATATTTTGTATCGGTCTTCACGGTAGAAAACACTAGAAACATCCCAATAGTGGATAATCAAAGGTCTATCGGGAGAGAGGAATTTAATACAATAACTGTTACTAAAGAAGTAGTACTCAGTAAAATAATGGGACTAAAGGCAGACAAGTCCCCTGGACCTGATGGCTTGCATCCTAGGGTCTTAAAAGAAATGGCTGCAGAGATAGTGGATGCATTGGTTGTAATCTACCAAAATTCCCTGGCTTCTGGGGAGGTCCCAGCAGATTGGAAAATTGCAAATGTAACGTCCCTATTTAAAAAAGGAGGCAGACAGAAAGCAGGAAACTATAGACCAGTTAGCCTAACATCTGTCATTGGGAAAATGCTGGAGTCCATTATTAAGGAAGCAGTAGCAGGACATTTGGAAAAGCATAATTCAGTCAGGCAGAGTCAGCATGGTTTTATGAAAAGGAAATCATGTTTGGCAAATTTGCTGTAGTTCTTTGAGGATGTAATGAACAGGGTGGATAAGAGGGAACCAGTGGATGTGGTGTATTTGGATTTTCAGAAGGCATTCGATAAAGTGCCACATAAAAGGTTACTGCACAAGATAAAAGTTCCCGAGGTTGGTGGTAATATATTAGCATGGGTAGAGGATTGGCTAACTAACAGAAAACAGAGAGTCGGGATAAATGGGTCATTTTCCAGTTGGCAAACAGTGACCAGTGGGGTGCCGCAGGGATCGGTGCTGGGGCCTCAACTATTTACAATCTATATTAATGACTTGGATGAAGGGACCGAGTGTAATGTAGACAAGTTTACTGATGATACAAAGATGGGCGGGAAAGCAAATTGTGAGGAGGACACAAAAAATTTGCAAAGGGATATAGACAGGCTAAGTGAGTGGCAAAAATTTGGCAGATGGAGTATAATGTGGGAAAATGTGAGGTTATCCACTTTGGCAGAAAAAATAGAAAAGCAAATTATAATTTAAATGGAGAAAAATTGCAAAGTGCTGCAGTACAGAGGGACCTGGGGGTCCTTGTAAATGAAACACAAAAAGTTAGTATGCAGGTACAGCAAGTAATTAGGAAGGCAAATGGAATGTTGGCTTTTATTGCAAGGGGGATAGAGTATAAAAGCAGAGAAGTCCTGCTACAACTGTACAGGGTATTGGTGAGGCCACACCTGGAGTACTGTGTACAGTTTTGGTCTCCATATTTAAGGAAGGATATATTTGCATTGGAGGCTGTTCAAAGAAGGTTTACTAGGTTGATTCCGGAGACGAGGGGGCTTACTTATGAAGATAGTTGAGTAGGTTGGGTCTATACACATTGGAGTTCAGATGAACGAGAGGTGAACTTATCGAAACATATAAGATAATGAGGGGGCTCGACAAGGTGGATGCAGAGAGCATATTTCCACTTGTAGGGGAAACTAAAACTAGGGGGCATAGTCTCAGAATAAGGAGCCACCCATTTAAAACTGAGATGAGAAGGAAGTTTTTTTCTCAGAGGGTTGTAAATCTGTGGAATTCCCTGCCCCAGAGAGCTGTGGAGGCTGGGTGATTCAATATATTTTAAGCGGAGATAGACAGATTCTTGAGCAATAATGGAATAAAGGGTTATGGGGAGTGGGCAGGGAAGTGGAGCCGAGTCCGTGATCAGATCAGCCATGATCTTATTAAATGGCGGAGCAGGCTCGAGGGGCCAGGTGGCGTACTCCTGCTCCTATTTCTTATGTTCTTATATTCCTATCTGTCTTTAGTGATGTTTATTGAACGATAAATATTGGACCCAGTTCACCGGAGGAACTCCCCTCCTATTCGAAATAGGGCCATGGGATCTTTTATGTCCAGCTGAGAGGGCAGACGGGGCCTCGGTTTAACGTCTCATCTGAAAGACGGTACCTCCAACAGTGCAGCACTCCCTCAGCACTGTACTGGGAGTGTCAGCCTGGATATATGTGCTCAAGTCCCTGGAGTGGGACTTGAACCACCAAACTTGTGACTCCGAGGCGAGGGTGCTACCCACTGAGCCCAAAGTTAAAGGGAACGAGACCACACAAACACCTCCATACGCAGATTTTCTTTCGAAGAAAAGTCACATCGTGTAAGTGCTGTGACTGGGTCGGCTACAGAAATGAGTGAGAGAATTGGAGGCACTGGGAAAGGTGTCAAAAGGATTTACTAGAATGATGGGTATAACCTCTTGGTTCTGCTATCAGGAAAGATTGAACAGGCTGGGGTGCTCTTCTCTAGAAAAAAGACCGAGGGGTGACCTGATAGAGGGCTTTAAAATTATGTGGGAATTCGATCGGGTAAACGTAGATAAGTTGTTTCCACTTGTGGGAAGACCAGAACTCGGGGCCATCAATATCAGACAGTCACTAATAAATCCAGTCGGGAATTCAGGAGAAACTTCTTTACCCAGAGAGGGGTGAGAATGTGGAACTCGCTGCCACAGGGAGGGGTTGAGGTGAATAGTATCGATGTATTTAAGGGGAGGCTGGATAAACACATGGGGGAGAAAGGAATAGAAGGATATGGTGATGGGGGGAGATGGAGAGGGTGGGAGGGAGCTGGTGTGGAGCATAAACCCCGGCACGGAGCGGGGGGGCCGGACACTCGGCACGGAGCAGGGGGGCCGGACACTCGGCACGGAGCGGGGGGGGGCCGGACACTCGGCACGGAGCGGGGGGGCCGGACACTCGGCACGGAGCGGGGGGGCCGGACACTCGGCACGGAGCGGGGGGGCCGGACACTCGGCACGGAGCGGGGGGGCCGGACACTCAGCACGGAGCGGGGGGGCCGGACACTCGGCACGGAGCGGGGGGGCCGGACACTCGACACGGAGCGGGGGGGGCCGGACACTCGGCACGGAGCGGGGGGGGCCGGACACTCGGCACGGAGCGGGGGGGCCGGACACTCGGCACGGAGCGGGGGGGGCCGGACACTCGGCACGGAGCGGGGGGGGCCGGACACTCGGCACGGAGCGGGGGGGGCCGGACACTCGGCACGGAGCGGGGGGGGGGGCCGGACACTGGGCACGGAGCAGGGGGGGGGGGCGGACACTCGACACGGAGCGGGGGGGGAGCCGGACACTCGGCACGGAGCGGGGGGGGGGGCGGACACTGGGCACGGAGCAGGGGGGGGGGCGGACACTGGGCACGGAGCGGGGGGGCGGACACTCGACACAGAGCGGGGGGGCCGGACACTGGGCACGGAGCGGGGGGGCCCAATGGCCTGTTTCTGTGCTGTAAATACTTTGGAATTCTCTACCCCAGAGGGCTGTGGATGTTCAGTTGTTGAGTATATTCAAGACAGAGAGCAATAGATTTTTGGATACTAAGGAATATGGGGATCGGGCGGGAAAGTGGAGTTGATGTTGAAGATCAGCCATGATCTTATTGAATGGCGGAGCAGGCTCGAGGGGCTGAATGGCCGACTCCTGCTCCTGTGTTCTTGTGTAATACTCTGTAATTCGTGTTGTAGGAGGGTGGGGACTGGAGCCTCGGCCTCACTCGCCTCCTTACCCTCAGGCACATAGCTGCACCAGCCAACGAGAGGTGGCACTGTCCAGGCGAATGACCAGATCCAGGTGAAGAGGCAGCCCCACACCGCGTGCCTCTGCTGGAAGCGGAAATCGCCCATGGGTTTGCAGATGACGATGTATCTCTCAAAGGCCAGGATCGCCAGAGACCACAGCCCTACAATACCTGCTTGGGAAGGAGACACGACAACTCAGCTTCTCTCACGTTCTATTCCCGCGGACTCCAGTGGTGTCTGTCTGAAACCATCTCCTGGGCGGGAGGGCGCAGTTTGCCCGACTCTTCCTGTTCCCGCCCCCACACCCCCCCCCCCTCCCCGCTACCCCCGTTGAGATTTGCAGAAATCTCCGCACAGAAAGAGGCCATTTGGCCCATCGTGCCTGTGCTGGCTCTTTGGTTGAGCTATCCAATTAGTCCCAGTCATAGAATCATCGAAAATTTCAGCACAGAATGAGACCATTTCAAGCCCATTCTGTCTGCGCCGGCCGACAAAGAGCTACCCGGCCTAATCCCACTTTCCCGCTCTCGGTCCGTAGCCCTGCAGGTTACGGCACTTCAGGTGCACATCCAAATGTGGTGAGGGTTTCTGTCTCTACCACCCTTTCAGGCCGTGAGTTCCAGACCCCCACCACCCTCTGGGTGAAGACATTTCCCCTCAAATCCCCTCTAAACCTCCCACCCCCGCCCACTTACTTTAAATCTGTGCCCCCTGGCTCTTTGCCCGTAGCACTGCACAGTTTTTCCTCTTCAAATATTTATCCAATTCCTTTTTGAAAGTTACTGTGAATCTAATTCCACTGACCTTTCAGGTTGCAACAACTCGCTGCGTTGGAACACTTCTCCTCATCTCCAGCTTGCCAGTTTTGCCAATGATCATCAATTTGTGCCCGCTGGTCACAACCCCCCAGCCAGTGGTTCTCCAATGGGCCTCGATTCCTTTTCCCTCCCGTCAGTTTTCTCCGCTCCTGAAGGTGTTGGGCACTCCCCGGGCTCCACCCAAGGAGCCATTTATCGATGCCAATATCTCGTCATTATCATGGCTGAACCTAAACCCACCCTCCCCCGACGTCCTTATTCATGGACTTCCCCCGGGGTGGGGGGGTGGGGGGTTAATTGAATAGCAAACAGCGGCACTGAGGTCAATTACGGCAAGACTATAATGGCCCAGAATCACATCAGCTGACCTGAGAGTCCAAGCATCTAAATCATCTAAACCGAGCAAACAGACACGAACAGCAATCAAAAAATGCCCTTTATCTCAGGGTCTGGAATTCAATGGGGGGGAATATTCAGCTGTACAGAGCTCTGGGCAAACACCGCCTGGAGTCACTGCGCTCAGTTCTGGGCCGTGCCCCTCAGGAGGGACATTTCGGCCTCGAAGAGGGAGCAGCACAGATTCACCAGAGTGATATCGGCGTATCATTGCGATGTACCTCAAAGGGTTAAATTTGGAGGAAAGTTTGCATAAACCTCGCTTGTATTCCCCCCGAGTGTAGAAGGTTAAGGGGGGGATCTGATCGAGGGGTTTAAGATGATTAAAGGATTCGATGAGGTAGAGCGAGAGAAACTATTCCCTCTGGTGGGGGGAGTCCAGAACAAGGGGCAGGACCTTAAAATTAGAGCCCGGCCGTTCAGGGTGATGTCAGGAAGCACTTCTTCACACAAAGGGCCGTGGGAATCGGGAATTCTCTCCCCTAAAAAGCTGTTGAGGTCGAGGGTCAATTGAATTTTTCAAGACTGGAGTTTTGTAAATAGAAAGAAAGGACTTGCATTTATATAGCGCCTTTCATGACCACCGGACATCTCAAAGTGCTTTACAGCCAATGAAGAACTTTTCAGAGTGTAGTCACTGTTGTAATGTGGGAAACGCAGCAGCCAATTTGCACACAGCAAGCTCCCACAAACAACAATGTGATAATGACCAGATAATCTGTTTTTGTGATGTTGATTGAGGGATAAATATTGGCCCCAGGACACCGGGGATATCTCCCCTGCTCTTCTTCGAAATAGTGCCATGGGATCTTTTACATCCACCTGAGAGGGCAGATGGGGCCTTGGTTTAACATCTCATCCGAAAGACAGCACCTCCGACAGTGCGGCGCTCCCTCAGCACTGCACTTGGGTGTCAGCTTAGATTTTTGTACTCAAGTTCCTGCAGTGGGACTGGAACCCACAACCTTCTGACTCCAAGCTCCAAGGTGAGGGTGCTGCCCACTGAGCCATGGCTTACCTTTGTAAGGTAAGAGTATCAAAGGAGGTGGAGCAAACGGAGCGAAGACACAAATCAGCCACAATCTGACTGAATGACGGAACAGGCTCGTGCGGCTGAATGGTCTGCTCCCGTTCCTAATGTTCCCAGCACAGAACTGGGATCAAACCGGATGTGTCTGACTTGGAAACTCACCGAATGTGGGGACGGTGATGGCCAAGAAATGGGGTCACGGAAGGTGGGGGCAAGAACCCCCTCCCTCGAGAACTGGAGACGTCCCAGGATCACCCACCTGTCAGAGACACCATGAAACCTTCGAACTGACACACGGTCTCCCCCAGGGTGAAGTAGCCGTTGATGTTGTTGGAGAAGCTGATGGTGCTGCCGCAGAAGGTGACTATCAGATCGGCAATGGCCAGGTTCACCAGGATGTAGTTGAGCGGCGAGCGGAGCTTCTTGTACTTGACCGACACCAGGATGACCAGCCCGTTGACAAAGGTGGCCAAGAAGACCACGGTGCCCATGAGAGTGGCCACGGCCATGTAGGTGCTCTTCGGGGCAAGGTGCGGCCACTGGGGGCCATCAAAAGCCCCGATTGTCCCGTTGGAAGTGGTGATGGGGACCGTGGAAAAATCCATCGATGCTTGAGAGGGAGATTCACAGGACCCGAGTGCAGTGATTCACCTTCTGTCTCTGGGGAGTCGAGCTAGCTGGTCATAGTCCCACAGCGTGCGCTCAGTAAGGATTGGTAAACCTTATTATAAAGCCCAAACGGCTTAGGGACATCACCCAATGCATCTCTCTCACGACCCTGTTGTAATCTTTCTTAACATCTATTTAAAATAATCGTCAGCTTCAAGAGGATTTGTTTTTGTTAAAGTGCTTTCATTAATCAGGAATCTTAGACTCTGTGGCTCAGTGGCTAGTACCCTCGTCTCTGAGTCAGTAGGTCGTGGGTTCAAGTCCCAATCCAGAGACTTGAGCACAAATTCTAGGCTGACACTCCAGTGCAGTGCTGAAGGAGCCCCGCACTGTCGGAGGGACAGTACTGAGGGAGCGCCGCACTGTTGGAGGGACAGTACTGAGGGAGCGCCGTACTGTCGGAGGGACAGTACTGAGGGAGCCCCGCACTGTCGGAGGGACAGTACTGAGGGAGCCCCGCACTGTCGGAGGGACAGTACTGAGGGAGCGCCGTACTGTCGGAGGGACAGTACTGAGGGAGCCCCGCACTGTCGGAGGGACAGTACTGAGGGAGCGCCGTACTGTCGGAGGGACAGTACTGAGGGAGCCCCGCACTGTCGGAGGGACAGTACTGAGGGAGCGCCGCACTGTCGGAGGGACAGTACTGAGGGAGCCCCGCACTGTCGGAGGGACAGTGCTGAGGGAGTGCCACACTGTCGGAGGGGCAGTGCTGAGGGAGCCCCGCACTGTCGGAGGGACAGTACTGAGGGAGCGCCGCACTGTCGGAGGGACAGTACTGAGGGAGCGCCGCACTGTCGGAGGGACAGTACTGAGGGAGCTCCGCACTGTCGGAGGGGCAGTACTGAGGGAACGCCGCACTGTCGGAGGGGCAGTACTGAGGGAGCCCCGGACTGTCGGAGGGACAGTACTGAGGGAGCGCCACACTGTCGGAGGGGTGGTACTGAGGGAGCGCCGCACTGTCGGAGGGGCAGTACTGAGGGAGTTCTGCACTGTCAGAGGGGCAGTAGTGGGGGAGCACTGCACTGTCGGAGGGGCAGTACTGAAGGAGCGCCGCACTGTCGGAGGGGCAGTACTGAGGGAGCGGCGCACTGTCAGAGGGGCAGTACTGAGGGAGTGCCGCACTGTCGGAGGGGCAGTACTGAGGGAGTGCCGCACTGTCGGAGGGGCAGTACTGAGGGAGCGCTGCACCGTCGGAAGGGCAGTACTGAGGGAGTGCTGCACTGTCGGAGGTGCTATCTTCCGGATGAGACGTTAAACCAAGGCCCTGTCTGCTCTCAGGAGGATGTAAAAGATCCCATGGTACTATTGTGAAGAAGAGCAGAGCAGTTCTCCCCAGTGTCCTGGGGCCAATATTTATCCCTCAATGAAATAACAAAAACAGATTATCTGATCATTATCACATTGCTGTTTGTGGGAGCTTGCTGTGCGCAAATTGGCTGCCGTGTTTCACACATTACAACAGTGACTGACCACACTTCAGGTCGATGACCTTTCCTCAGAACTGGTCTGACAAAATTCTGACAAATGTTCTGCCGACAGGTCACAGACCTGAAACGTTAACTCTGTTTCTCTCTTCACAGATGTTGCCCGACCCGCTGAGTATTTCCAGCATTTTCTGTTTTTTTCTAAAAGGCCTTTGTTCACAGGTGATCCGGGACATGGAGTGTTAACAGCGAGGGGTGTCGTGGCTCAGCTCAGTCCTGTCCTCACCCCACACACACACTCACTAATACATTCACTCACTCACTGACACGCTCACTGACACACTCATGTACTCACTGACACGTTCACTCACTCACTGACACACACACTCACTGACCCACTCACTGACTCACACACTCACTGACACACTCACTGACACGTTCACTCACTCACTGACTTACACACTCACTGACACACTCACATACTCACTGACACGTTCACTCACTGACTCACACACTCACTGACATGTTCACTCACTCACTGACTCACTCACTGACTCACTGACACGTTCACTCACTCACTGACACACTCACTGACTCACTCACTGACACACACACTGACTCACACGCTCACTGACACACTCACTCACTCACTGACACACTCACTCACATGCTCACTGACATCAACATGCACTCACACTCAGGCACACACTGTACACACTCCCTGACACACCACGGACACACTCACTGACACACTCACTGACACACTCACATGCTCACAGACACACTCACTCACTCACACTCACAGATACATACGCACATTCACATGAATATGCATGCTCACACAAATAGGCTCACACACACACACACACACATACTCCAATGGGGATCACTGATGGTGATCAGGAGCTCAGACTAATTTGATCCCCTCTCTCTAACCAGGGCGCTGATGACCATTGCACTGAGCCCGACCCTCTGTCCCAGCTGTGACCTGTTTCCCCCGTACAGACGGGGCTTTCTGTAGATTAGAATGGGAGGATGGGGGCGGGAGGATGAGGATGTGGGGGGGGGGGTTCAGTGCTGGGGGGTGGTCGATGATTTTCATGACGAGGTGAATTCCCTCAGCCTCGGTGTCGTTTCCGTAAACCTTGGAGCTGCAGTGATGCTCTGTTGGAAGATTCGAGAGCTTGAAGCAAAGCCGCTTCCTGGGGCTTTACACCTGGATCTGGGAGCCCGCAGAGATGATGACAATTACAGGTGAAACGTATTAGTGATATTGGCGATGAGGCGATGGCTCGGGGAAGAGTGGGTTTAAGGAGCTCAGTGATTCTGAGCGCTGCACCCAAGTAGGTCACTGAGGTCACGATTCCACACTTGCTGCATTCACTTTTTCACAGGGAAGTGCTTCATAGTTTTTTAAAAAGCTGGTCTCCCACGTTCTACCCCACGTCATTGTCATCATAGGCAGTCCCTCGAAATCGAGGAAGGCTTGCTTCCACTCTAACAGTGAGTTCTCAGGTGACTGTACAGTCCAATACGGGAATTACAGTCTCTGTCACAGGTGGGACAGACAGTGGTTGAGGGAAAGGGAGGGTGGGACTGGTTTGCCGCACACTCCTTCCGCTGCCTGCGCTTGCTTTCTGCATGCTCTCGGCAACGAGACTCGAGGTGCTCAGCACCCTCCCAGATGCACTTCCTCCACTTTGGCCAGGGACTCCCAGGTGTCGGTGGGGCTTTGAGGGTGTCCTTGTAACGTTTCCCCTGCCCACCTGGAACTTGTTTGCCATGTAGGAGTTCCAAGTAGAGCGCTTGCTTTGGGAGTCTCGTGTCAGGCATGCGAACAATGTGGCCCGCCCAACGGAGCTGGTCGAGTGTGGTCAGTGCTTTGATGCTGGGGATGTTGGCCTGGTCGAGGACGCTAACGTTGGTGCGTCTATCCTCCCAGGGGATTTGTAGGAGCTTGCGGAGGCATCGTTGGTGGTATTTCTCCAGTGATTTGAGATGTCTACTGTACATGGTCCATGTCTCTGAGCCATACAGGAGGGCGGGTATCACTACAGCCCCGTAGACCATGAGCTTGGTGCCAGATTTGAGGACCTGATCTCTACGTAAACCTGAGGTGATCCACAACTCTGCTGCCCATGTGCTAACTTGCACCAAGTCCCGCTCACCCATCCATCTTAGGCAGTCCCTTGTATCGAGGATGACTTGCTTCCACGCCAGAAAGGGATGAGTTCACGGGTGTTTCAATGAGGGACCAAATATTCCAGATCCCGAACTACATCTTGAAGGGTGGAAGATACCTGTGTGTGGATGTTTTTAACGTGTGGTGGCCGTTGCACACCAGCCACCACACGGGGCTCGACAGAGCTAGGTCTTGGTCCAGTGGCAAGGGTTATCCAAGACGACTGAAGACCAGCTCTACTGCACGGTATTAGTGCGCGCACATATCGCAGTGTGGGCTGGTCCGTGCTGCCCCTGGGCACCCATGTGCTCACCCATCACCCCCTGTGCTCGCTGACCTACATTGGCTCCCCGTTAAGCAACGCCTCGATTTTAAAATTCTCATCCTCGTGTTCAAATCCCTCCAGGGCCTCACCCCTCCCTATCTCTGTAATCTCCTCCAGCCCCACAATCCCCCTCTGAGATGTCTGCGCTCCTCTAATTCTTGACTCTTGAACATCTCTGATTATAATCACTCCGCCTTTGGTGGCCGTGCCTTCTGTTGCCTGGGCCCCAAGCTCTGGAACTCCCTCCCGAAACCTCCCCGCCTCTCTCTCCTCCTTTAAGACACTCCTTAAAACCTACCTCTTTGACCCAGCTTTTGGTCACCTGCCCTAATATCTCCTTACGTGGCTTGGTGTCAAATTTTGTTTGATAATCGCTCCTGTGATGCCCCTTGGGATATTTTACTACATTAAAGGGGCTGTATAAATGCAAGTTGTTGTTGTTATTGTTATACAGCAAAGAATCAAAATGTCCCGAGCGAACTATTTTGAAGGGCAGTGATTGGTGTTATAAGAAAAAAAGACTTGCATTTATATAGCGCCTTTCACGACTTCAGATCATCCCAAAGCCCTTCACAGGCAATCAAGCACTTTTTTGAAGTGTATCACTGTTGTAATGCAGGAAACGCGGCAGCCAGTTTGCGCACAGCAAGCTCCCACAAACAGTAATGTGATAATGACCAGATAATCTGTGTTAGTGATGTTGATTGAGGGATAAATATTGGCCAGGACACCGGGGAGAACTCTCCTGCTCTTCTTCAAAATAGTGCCATGGGATCTTTTACATCGACCTGAGAGGGCAGACGGGGCCTCGATTTAACGTCTCATCTGAAAGACAGCACTCGCTTAGCACTGCACTGGATAATCTGACTGGCCTCAGCACCCGTGGGAGGGAATGAACAAAAGCAGTTAATGTCCCTGCTCTCAAACCCATAACCTCCATTGCCTCGAAGGACAAGGGCAGCGGGTGCATGGGAATACCATCACTTCCCAGTCACACACCACCATGACCCTGGGCATATATTGGCGGGTTCCTTCATCGTCGCTGGGTCACAATCCTGGAACTCCCTCCCTAACAGCACTGTGGGAGCACCTTCACCACATGGACTGCAGCGGTTCAAGGCAGCAGCTCACCACCACCTTCTCAAGGGGCAATTAGGAATGGGCAATAAATGCCGGCCTGGCCAGTGACGCAAACACTCCGAGACTGAGTTACAAAAGAGCCTTGTTGTAATGTCCATGGGTGGGGGTCTCGGACAAGGAACAGGATCAGCATTGTGTTTGCCTCCCCCAGCCGAACAGCCAGCACGCACTCTACACTCACACACAAAGAACAGCCATTGGGGTGAAGTATTGTGGGAGTCTGCTTGTACCTGCGGATTAATCCGGAAGGCAAATGGAATGTTGGCCTTTATTGCAAGGGGGATAGAGTATAAAAACAGAGAAGTCCTGCTACAACTGTGCAGGGTATTGGTGAGGCCACACCTGGAGTACTGCGTATAGTTTTGGTCTCCGTATTTACGAAAGGATATACTTGCATTGGAGGCAGTTCAGAGAAGGTTCACTAGTTTGATTCCGGAGATGAGGGGGTTGACTTATGAGGATAGGTTGAGTAGGTTGGGCCTATACTCATTGGAGTTCAGACGAATGAGATGATCTTATTGAAACTTATAAGATAATGAGGGGGTTCGACAAGGTGGATGCAGAGAGGATATTTCCACTTATAGGGAAAACTAAAACTCGGGGACATAGTCTTAGAATAAGGGGCCACCCATTTAAAACTGAGATGAGGAGGAATTTCTTCTTTCAGAGGGTTGTAAATCTGTGGAATTCTCTGCCCCACAGAGCTGTGGAGGCTGAATGTATTTAAGGTGGAGATAGACAGATTTTTGAACGATAAGGGAGTAAAAGGTTATGGGGAGCGGGCAGGGAAGTGGAGCTGAGTCCATGATCAGATCGGCCATGATCTTATTGAACGGCGGAGCAGGCTCGAGGGGCCAAATGGCCTACTCCTGCTCCTATTTCTTATAGCAGGCATCAAGGGGGCGGAATGGAATATGAACAGAGAGAGAAATGCTTTTCAGCCAATGTCATCAGATAGTTCCGTCTATTCCGTCTGAAATAAAGTCCCATCTATTGTGGGGAGACGGACCTGTTATAAATGACTGAAGGGCTTTTGGTATTGACTGAAAGCTCCTTTGTGTCTGTCTCTAATCCCTACCCCATGGTTTAACCTTAATTAAGTTTATTAAAGCGAGGCGTCTGTAACTGCATCTGTGCCAAAGCAGGATAAGTCTTTATTAATATCGCAGCTTGCAAGCGAACGGTTACTGGTGTTCCACCACAGCCTGGGATGGTGCAAGATTGTTGAGCGATACCTGGGTGTACTTCACAAGGGACTTTTACAAACTGTCTGTCTCTGTTCTCAACATCAACCGGATGTTGGTTGAGGGATCAATATTGTTTACAAAGTCTGCCTTGGATCCAACTTTGCAACCCCCTACCCCGCGGCTCTGTACCCCAACTTGCACCTTTCGCTCTACCGATCCACACCCGAGCCCCTACTGCTCCTCAATAACAGCTGGACCTTCACTCTCATGGCCCAGCACTCGGGGAATTGCCGTCTAAAATTATTTTGCCTGCCTGAATCCCTCACCCATCCCTCAAGAGCTCCTTAAAACCTGCCTCTGCACTCAAGCCATCAGTCACCTCCCCTAACTCACCCAACTCCTCCCCTAACTCTCTCAGTTTGAGAGGGTTCTGCAATGTTGGAGGTGCCGTCTTTTGGATGAGATGTTAACCCAGGCCCCGTCCGCCTTCTCAGGTTTTATTTTATTCGTTCCTGCGATGTGGGCGTCGCTGGCAAGGCCGACATTTATTGCCCATCCCTAATTGCCCCTGGAGGTGGTGGTGGTGAGCCGCCTTCTTGAACCGCTGCAGTCCGTGTGGTGAAGGTGCTCCCACAGTGCTGTTAGGGAGGGAGTTCCAGGATTGTGACCCAGCGACGATGAAGGAACGGCCGATATATTTCCAAGTCGGAACGGTGTGTGACTTGGAGGGGAACGTGGAGGTGGTGGTGTTCCCATGCACCTGCTGCCCTTGTCCTTCTAGGTGGTAGAAGTCGCGGGTTTGGGAGGTGCTGCCGAAGAAGCCTTGGCGAGTTGCTGCAGTGCATCTTGTAGATGGTACACACTGCAGCCAGGGGGCGCCGGTGGTGGAGGGAGTGAGTGTTGAAGGTGGGGGATGGGGGGCCGATCAAGCGGCCTGCTTTGTCCTGGATAGTGTCGAGCTTCTTGAGTGTGGTTGGAGCTGCACTCATCCAGGTAAGTGGAGAGTATTCCATCACACTCCTGACTTGTGCCTTGTAGATGGTGGAGAGGCTTTGAGGAGTCAGGAGGTGAGACACTCACCACAGAATACCCAGCCTCTGACCTGCTCTTGTCGACACAGTATTTATGTGGCTGGTCCAGTTAAGTTTCTGGTCAATGGTGACCCCCCAGGATGATGGTGCCTTGATGTCAAGGGCAGTCACTCTCACTTCACCTCTGGAACTCAGCTCTTTTGTCCATGTTTTAACCAAGGCTGTAATGAGAACTTGGAACATAAGAAATAGGAGCAGGAGTAGGCCATACGGCCCTTCGAGCCTGCTCCGCCATTCAATAAGATCACGGCTGATCATTGACCTCAACTCCACTTTCCCGCCCGATCTCCGTATCCCTTGATTCCCCTAGACTCCAAAAATCTATCTCAGCCTTGAATATATTCAGAGACTGAGCATCCACAGCCCTCTGGGGTAGAGAATTCCAAAGATTCACAACCCTCTGAGTGAAGAAATTCCTCCTCAGCTCAGTCTTAAATGGCCTACCTCTTAACGTGTGCCCCCTAGTTCTAGACTCTCCAGCCCGGGGGAAACAACCTTTCAGCATCCACCCTGTCAATCCCCTTCAGAACCTTGTATGTTTCAATGAGATCACCTCTCATTCTTCTAAACTCCAGAGAGTATAGGCCCATTCTGCACAATCTCTCATCATAAGACACCTCCCAGGAATCAATCTAGTGAACCTCCGTTGCACCGTCTTCAAGGCAAGTATATCCTTCCTTAGATACGGAGACTGAGACTCCAGGTGTGGTCTCACCAGGGTCCTGTACAATTGTAGCAAGACTTCCTTACTCTTATACTCCAGCACCCTTGCAATAACATGCCATTTGCCTTCCTTATTGCTTGCTGTACCTGCATGCGATCTCTCTGAACACCAATATTTAAAAGTTTCTCACCATTTAAAAAGATTCTGTTTTTCTATTCTTCCTACCAAAGTGACTAACCTCACATTTCCCCACATTATACTCCATCTACCACCTTACTGCCCACTCACTCAGTCTCTCTATACCCCTTTGCAGACGCTTTGTATTCTCACAGCTCACTGTCCCACCTAGCTTTGTATCGTCAGCAAACTTGGATGAAGTCTGAAGCCAAGTGGTCCAGGCGGAACTCAAACTGGGCAGCGGTGAGCAGGTTATTGGTGAGTAAGTGTCGCTTGATAGCACTGTCAACGACACCTTCCACCACTTTGCTGATGATTGACAGTAGACTGATGGGGCGGTAATTGGCCGGATTGGATTTGTCCTGCATTTTGTGGACAGGACATACCTGGGCAGTTACCACATTGTCGAGTAGGTGCCAGTGTTGTAGCTGTACAGGAACAGCTTGGCTAGAGGCGCGGCTAGTTCTGGAGCACAAGTCTTCAGCACAACAGCCGGGGTGTTGTCGAGGCCCATAGCCTTTGCTGTATCCAGTGCGCTCAGCCGTTTCTTGGTATCACATGGAGAGAACTGAATTGGCTGAAGATGGTTATGTGATGGTGAGGACCTCAGGTGGAGGCTGATATGGATCATCCACTCGGTACTTCTGGCTGAAGCTGGTTGCAAACGCTTCAGCCTTGCCTCTTGCACTCACGTGCTGGGCTCCGCCATCATTGAGGATGGGGATATTCATGGAGTCTCCTCCTCCCGTTAGTTGTTTAATGTTCCACCAACATTCACGACTGGATATGGCAGGACTGCAGAGCTTTGATCTGATTGTGGGATTGCATAGCTTTGTTTATAGCATGCTGCTTCCGCTGTTTAGCATGCATGTAGTCCTGTGTTGCAGCTTCCCCAGATTGGCACCTCATTTTTAGGTACACCTGGTACTGCTCCTGACATGCTCTTCTACTACTCCTCAGGGTTAGGGTTAGGGTTAGAAACATAGAAACTAGGTGCAGGAGTAGGCCATTTGGCCCTTCGAGCCTGCACCATCGTCCTAAATGGCCTACCCCTTATCCTAAGACTCTGTCCCTGGTTCTGAACTTCCCCAACATCGAGAACATTCTTCCCGCATCTAACCTGTCCAGTCCTGTCAGAATCTTATATGTTTCTATGAGATCCCCTCTCATCCTTCTAAACGCCAGGGAATAAAGGCCCAGTTGGTCCAGTCTCTCCTCATATGACAGCCCAGCCATCCCTGGAATCAGTCTGGTGAACCTTCGCTGCACTCCCTCAATAGCAAGAATGTCCTTCCTCAGACTAGGAGACCAAAACTGAACACAATATTCCAGGTGAGGCCTCACTCAGGCCCTGTACAACTGCAGTAAGACCTCCCTGCTCCTATATTCAAATCCCCTAGCTATGAAGGCCAACATACCATTTGCCTTCTTTACCGCCTGCTGTACCTGCGTGCCCACTTTCAATGACTGGTGAACCATGACACCCAGGTCTCGTTGCACCTCCCCTTTTTCTAGTCTGCCGCCATTCAGATAATATTCTGCCTTCATGTTTTTGCCAACAAAATGGATAACCTCACATTTATCCACATTATACTGCATCTGCCATGTATTTGCCCACTCACCTAATCTGTCCAAGTCACCCTGCAGCCTCTTAGTGTCCTCCTCACAGCTCACACCACCACCCAGTTTAGTGTCATCCGCAAACTTGGAGATATTAAAACTCAATTCCTTCCTCCAAATCGTTAATGTATATTGTAGAGCTGGGGTCCCAGCACTGAGCCCTGCGGCACCCCACTAGTAACTGCCTGCCATCTGAAAAGGACCCGTTTATACCGACTCTCTGCTTCCTGTCTGCCAACCAGTTCTCTATCCACGTCAGTACATTACCCCCAATACCATGCGCTTTGATTTTGCACACCAATCTCTTGTGTGGGACCTTGTCAAAAGCCTTTTGAAAGTCCAAATACACCACATCCACTGGTTCTCCCTTGTCCACTCTACTAGTTACATCCTCAAAAAATTCCAGAAGATTCGTCAAGCATGATATCTCTTTCATAAAACCATGCTGACTCGGTCCGATCCTGACACTGCTTTCCAAATGGGTTGCTATTTCATCCTTAATGATTGATTCCAACATTTTCCCCACTACTGATGTCAGGCTAACCGGTCTATAATTACCCGCTTTCTCTCTCCCTCCTTTTTAAAAAAGTGGTGTTACATTAGCAACCCTCCAGTCCATAGGAACTGATCCAGAGTTGATAGATTGTTGGAAAATGATCACCAATGCATCCACTATTTCTAGGGCCACTTCCTTAAGTACTCTGGGATGCAGACTATCAGGACCCGGGGATTTATCGGCCTTTAATCCCATCAATTTCCCTAACACAATTTCCCGCCTAATAAGGATATCTTTCAGTTCCACATTCTCGCAAGACCCACTGTCCCCGAGTACATTTGGATGGTTATTTGTATCTTCCTTTGTGAAGACAGAACCGAAGTATTGGTTCAATTGGTCTGCCATTTCTTTGTTCCCCATTATAAATTCACCTGAGTCCGACTGCAAGGGATCTACGTTTGTCTTTACTAATCTTTTTCTCTTCACATATTTATAGAAGCTTTTGCAGTCAGTTTTTATGTTCCCTGCAAGCTTCCTCTAGTACTCTATTTTCCCCTTCTTAATTAAACCCTTCGTCCTCCTCTGTTGAATTCTAAATTAGGGTTAGGGTTGGTCGCCTGGCTTCATGGTAATGGTAGAGTGAGGGATGTGCTGGGCCGTGAGGTTACAGAACGTGGTGGAATACAATTCTCCTGCTGATGGCCCACAGCGCCTCATGGATGCCCAGTTTTGAGCTGATAGATACGCTCTGAATCTATCCCATTTAGCACAGCGATAGTGCCACACAATACGATGGAGGGTGTCTTCAGTGTGAAGTCAGGACTTCGTCTCCACAATGACTGTGCAGTGGTCACTGCTACCAATTCTGTCATGGACAGATGCATCTGCGACAGGTAGATTGGTGAGGACAAGATCGAGTAGGTTTTTCCCTTGTGTTGGTTCTCTCACCACCTGCCGCAGGCCCAGTCTGGCAGCTATGTCCTTCAGGACTCAGCCAGCTCGGTCAGTACTGGTGCTACCGAGCCACTCTTGGTGATGGGCATTGAAGTCCCACACCCAGAGTACATTCTGTGCCCTTGCTACTCTCAGTGCTACTTCCAAGTGGTGTTCAACATGGAGGATACTGATTCATCAGCTGAGGGAGGGCAGTAGGTGGTAATCAGCAGGCGGTTTCCTTGCCCATGGTTGACCTGAAGCCATGAGACTTCATGGGGTCCGGCGTTAATGTTGAGGACTCCCAGGGCCACTCCCTCCCGACTGTATACCACTGTGTCCCCACCCCTGGTGGGTCTGTCCTGCCGGTGGGACAGAACATACCCAGGGATGGAGGGGTCTGGGACATTGGCGGAAAGATATGATTCTGTGAGTATGACTATGTCAGGCTGTTGCTTGACCAGTCTGTGGGACAGCTCTCCCAATTTTGGCACAAGTCCCCAGATGTTGGTGAGGGAAGACTTTGCAGGGTCACCTGGGCTGGGTGTGCCGTTGTCGTGTCCCTGGCCGGTGCCGAGATTGATGCCGGGTGGCTCCTCTGGCTTTATGCTTCTTATTATGCTTTCTGACCTACATTGGCTCCCAGTTAAACAACGCCTCGATTTCAAAATTCACTCCATGGCCTCGCCCCTCCCGATCTCTGTAATCTTTTTCAGCCTCAAAACCCCACAAGATGTCTGCGCTCCTCAAATTCTGGCCTCTTGAACATCCCTCATTATAACTGCTCAACCATCGGTGGCCGTGCCTTCAGCTGCCTGGGCCCTAAGCTCTGGAATTCCCTCCCTAAACCTCTCCGCCTCTCTCTCCTCCTTTAAGACGCTCCTTAAAACCCACCTCTTTAAACAAATCTGCCGTATTTCTTCTGCTGTGGCTCGGTGTCAAATTTATCTGTTTGTCTTGTAACACTGTTGTGAAGAGCCTTGGGAGATTTTCGTACATTAAAGGCACTATATAAATAAAAGTTATTATTTATTATTATTGTTTCTCTTAGCGGTTTTGCTGCAACTGAGAGTCTCGCTGGGCCATTTCAGAGGGCAGTTTAGAGTCAATTACATTGCTGTGGGTCTGGAGTCACATGTAGGCCAGAATGGGTAAGGGCGGCAGATTTCCTTCACTAGGTAGGTTTTTACAACAATCCGGTAGTTTCATGGTCACCATTACAAATACTAGTTTTTTTAATTCCACATTTATTTAATTAACTGAATTTAAATTCCCCAGCTGCTGTGGTGGGATTTGAACTCATGTCTCGGGATCATTAGTCCGGGCGTTGGGATTACTAGTCCAGTAACACAACCACTATGCTACCGTGGACATAAAAGACCCCATGACACTGTTTTGAAGACGAGCAGGGGAGTTCTCCCTGGGTCCTGGGTCAATAGTTATCCCTCAACCAACATTACTAAAGAAAAACTGTTTTTTTAAGCACCTTTCATAATCTCAGGAAACCCCAAAGTGCTTTGCAGCCAATGAATTGCCTTTGAAGTGTAGTGACTGTTGTTGTCGAGGCAAACTCTACAACAACAGTGGCCCCCCCCCCGACCTGCGAGAGACCAGCTCCGCAGGTCGGGCTAGAAAAGAGCTGGAGGGGCGGACCACTTCAACCTCCAGCACGAGTTGCTCCAAGTGTGCGACGATTTTGAGATGGGTGACTGGGTGATGTTATCAAAACCCTGGTCGTCATTTTGGAGCGTGGGCAGGAACATCGGCAGGACCCAGGTACAGAGGAGTGGGAAGGTCGGGGTGGAAGAGCGGTGAGAGATCGTGGCGGAGGTGTGACAGATGAGGGTACGGGGCCCAGAAGAGCCGAGTGCCCAGGGGCAGCTCGGGCCCAGCCCACACTGCGATATGTGAGCGCACTAGGTCCATGCAGCAGAGCAGGTCTCCAGTCGTCCTGGTTAACCCTTGCCACTGGACCAAGACCTAGCTTTGTCAAGCCCGTGTGGTGGCTGGTGTGCAATGGTCACCACACGTTAAAAAATCCACACACAGGCATCTTCCACCCCCTCAACTGGAGTTCAGGACTGGAACATCGGGTCCTTCATTGAAACATCTGTGAACTTGTGGAAGCAAGTCATCCTCGTTCGAGGGACCGCCTATGATGATGATGAGGCAAAAAGAGGAAATAGCAGAGGCTCTGATCATCATTTTCCAATCCTCTCTGGCTACAGGTGTGGTGCCAGAGGACTGGAGAACTGCGAATATTGTACCTTTGCTTAAAAAGAGAAAGGGATAGACCGAGTAATTACAGGCCAGTCAGCCTAACCTCGGTGGTGGGAAAATTATTGGAGAAAATTCTGAGGGACAGGATAAATCTTAATTTAGAAAGACACAGATTAGTCAAGGACAGTCAGCATGGATTTGTTAAGGGAAGGTCGTGTCTGATTAACTTGATTAAATTTTTTGAGGAGGTAACAAGGCGGGTCGATGAGGGCAGTGCATTTAATGTAGTGCGTATAGATTGTAGCAAGGCTTGAGATCAGGTCCCACATGGCAGACTGGTCACAAAAGTAAAAGCCCATGGGATCCAGGGCAAAGTGGCAAGTTGGGTCCAAAATTGGCTCAGAGGCAGAGAGCAAAGGGTAATGGTTGATGGGTGTTTTGTGACTGGAAGGATGTTTCCAGTGGGGTTCCACAGGACTCTGTACTAGGCCACTTGCTTTTTGTGGTCATACATCAATGGTTTACACCTGAATGTAGGGGCTATGATTAAGAAGTTTGCAGATGATACAAAAATTGGCTGTGTGGTTGATAATGAAGAAGAAAGCTGTAGACTGCAGGAAGATGTAAATGGGCTGGTCAGGTGGGCAGAACAGTGGCAAATGGAATTCAATCTGGGGAAGTGTGAGGTAATGCATTTGGGGAGAGCTAACAAGGCAAGGGAATACACATTAAATGGTAGGACATTGAGAAGTGTAGAGGAACAAAGGGACCGTGGAGTGCAGGTCCACAGATCCCTGAAGGTAGCAGGCCAGGTAGATAAGATGGTTAAGAAGGCATACGGAATACTTGCTTTTATCAGCCGAGGCAATAGGAGCAGGAGTCGGCCATTTGGCCCCTTGAGCCTGCTCCGCCATTCAATAAGATCATGGCTGACCTGATCATGGACTCAGCTCCACTTCCCTGCCCGCTCCCCATAACCCTTCACTCCCTTATCGCTCAAAAATCTGTTCATCTCCGCCTTAAATATATTCAATGACCCAGCCTCCACAGATCTCTGGGGTAGAGAATTCCATAGATTTACAACTCAGAGAAGAAAGTTCTCCTCATCTCAGTTTTAAATAGGTGACCCCTTATTCTAAGACTATGTCCCCTAGTTTTAGATTCCCCTATGAGTGGAAATATCCTCTCTGCATCCACCTTGTCGAGCCCCCTCATTATCTTATAAGTTTCAATAAAATCACCTCTCATTCTTCTGAACTCCAATGAGTAGAGGCCCAACCTCCTCAACCTATCTTCATAAGTCAACCCCCTCATCTCCAGAATCAACCAAGTGAACCTTCTCTGAACAGCCTCCAATGCAAGTATATCCTTCCTTAAATACGGAGACCAAAACTGTACGCAGTACTCTAGGTGTGGCCTCACCAATACCCTGTACAGTTGTAGCAGGACTTCAGTTTTTATACTCTATCCCCCTTGCAATAAAAGCCAATATTCCATTTGCCTTCCTAATTACTTGCTGTACCTGCATGCTAACTTTTTGTGTTTCATTTACAAGGACCCCCAGGTCCCGCTGAGGTTGAGAGATGAATGATGCTGATTGAGGGAAGAGATTGCGTTTCACAGGGACATGCATCACCAAGGGTAATAAATATGTCAAGAATATTTAATCTCAGTTGAATTCATCATTTTTATTGATTATATAAATAAACAGCAGGTTCTCAGGCTGTTGTGTCAGGGATCAGCTTAAATGGCAGCTCTCTACAGGGGTCGAGCGCTAGTCATAAACCAGCTGGTGGCCGCTATGCTGTGGTACCGGCTGGTCACGTTGACCCCTCCCCCTGCGTTTGTTGACTTCTTCTGGAACAACAGGAAGCACTGGGTCTCTGCTGTGGTTCTGAGCCTCCCGCTTAGGGAGGGCGGTCAGTCGTTGGTGTGCGTCAGCACCCAGCTAGCGAATTTCTGTCTTCAGACCCTGCAGAGATACCTGTACGTCGAGCCCCCTCCTCGATGGTGTACGCCGGCGATGCATTTCATCCACCAGCAGTATGGCCTCAATTACGACACGCAGCTCCTGTTTGTGAGCCTGGGGGTGGGGGGGGGGGGGGCGCGTCAGAATCACCATGCGGGGGCTGCCTGTCTTTTACCAGGAAGTCATCAGGATCTGGAACAGAGTCACCACCAAGCGCAGCTCTCCCCCGTCTGGAGTGGCGGCTGTCCTTCAGGAGCTGCTGCTCGGGAATCCGTACCTCCACGACCGCGGTTTTAGGTGGCAGGCGGACGAGAGGGCTGTGGCTGGCGAGGTGACCAGGGTCAGGGACCTGCTCGATGGCAGAGGAGCGGGCTGGACGGCGGCAGACACGCTGGAACGGTGCCTAAACTGGGCCGACGTCCGCCACGCAGCCGATGCCATCGAGGCGCTAAAAACAGAGCTGGGCCCTGACTCCGTTAGGTGTGTCGAGGAGGCCCAACCAGGTGGGGAGATCCCGTCCGAACTGACCCCTGTCCGGACAGAATTCCACATCAGCGCCAAGCCCCGAAACCTCCCTCGGGAGCCGGCGCCTCACAACTTGAGCCGCCTCGGGGAAATCCTGTACGGGCTGCTCTTGCACACTTTCCACATTACCATCCTCGTCTGCCGTCCGGACACGCCATGGCGCACCATCTTGCCGTCCGGAGGAGCTGGGGGTCCCCAGTGGGGTGCTCTCTATGTGGGAGTCCTCCCTCTATTTATTGGGGACTTGGCCTGGAGGGTGTTGCACGGAGCAGTCCCGTTCAATAAGTTTTAAAGTCAGTTTACGGGCTCCCAGGCCGCCTGTAATTTCTGCGGTCTGGAGGAGTCCGTGTTCCATGTATATATTGAATGTGCGAGGTTGCAGCCCCTCTTCCAATATTTGAAGGGGCTGCTCCTCAAATTCTGGTTGCACTTCAGTCCCACACTCCTGATCTTGGGGCACCCTGTGCGGAGGGGAGCGGGCAGGTCGGAAGGCCTCCTCGTAGGACTGCTCCTGGGCATGGCCAAGGGGGCCATCATCCGGTCCAGGCAGCGGGCGGTCGAGGGGGTCGTTCAGCCCGACTGCCTGCCTCTCTTCTGCGGTTACATCCGAGCCGGGGTGTCCCTGGTGATGGAGCACGCGGTGTCCACCGGTACGCTCGCGGCCTTCCGCGAGAGGTGGGCGCCGGAGGGACTGGAGTGCATCATCACCCCGGCAACCAAATTTTAATTTGAACCACTTGTCTAAAGATTAATTTGTTTGAGTTTGCCGGTTTTAGTGCCCCCACCCCCCCTTTTAGCCAGGGGGCACTTGTGTAATTTGTGTTTTGGTGCCCTCAAAAAAAAACCAAGGAGGCACTTGAAAAGGTTTGAGTGTGACCCTTTAATCAGGGGGCACTTGATTAAAGTATTAGCTTGGATGATGTGGAATCTATATGGGTAGAGCTGCAGAACACCAAAGGGCAAAAAACGTTAGTGGGAGTTGTGTACAGACCTCCAAACAGTAGTAGTGATGTTGGGGAGGGCATCAAACAGGAAATTAGGAGTGCATGCAATAAAGGTGCAGCAGTTATAATGGGTGACTTTAATATGCACATAGATTGGGCTAACCAAACTGGAAGCAATACGGTGGAGGAGGATTTTCTGGAGTGCATAAGGGATGGTTTTTTAGACCAATATGTCGAGGAACCAACTAGGGGGGAGGCCATCTTAGACTGGGTGTTATGTAATGAGAAAGGATTAATTAGCAATCTCGTTGTGCGAGGACCCTTGGGGAAGAGTGACCATAATATGGTGGAATTCTGCATTAGGATGGAGAATGAAACAGTTAATTCAGAGACCATGGTCCAGAACTTAAAGAAGGCTAACTTTGAAGGTATGAGGCGTGAATTGGCTGAGATGGATTGGCGAATGATACTTAAGGGGTTGACTGTGGATGGGCAATGGCAGACATTTAGAGACCGCATGGATGAACTACAACAATTGTACATTCCTGTCTGGCATAGAAATAAAAAAGGGAAGGTGGCTCAACCGTGGCTATCAAGGGAAATCAGGGATAGTATTAAAGCCAAGGAAGTGGCATACAAATTGGCCAGAAATAGCAGCGAACCTGGGGACTGGGAGAAATTTAGAACTCAGCAGAGGAGGACAAAGGGTTTGATTAGGGCAGGGAAAATGGAGTACGAGAAGAAGCTTGCAGGGAACATTAAGACGGATTGCAAAAGTTTCTATAGATATGTAAAGAGAAAAAGGTTAGTAAAGACAAACGTAGGTCCCCTGCAGTCAGAATCAGGGGAAGTCATAACGGGGAACAAAGAAATGGCGGACCAATTGAACAAGTACTTTGGTTCGGTATTCACGAAGGAGGACACGAACAACCTTCCGGTTATAAAAGGGGTCGGGGGGTCCAGTAAGGAGGAGGAACTGAGGGAAATCCTTATTAGCCGGGAAATTGTGTTGGGGAAATTGATGGGATTGAAGGCCGATAAATCCCCAGGGCCTGATGGACTGCATCCCAGAGTACTTAAGGAGGTGGCCTTGGAAATAGTGGATGCGTTGACAGTCATTTTCCAACATTCCATTGACTCTGGATCAGTTCCTATGGAGTGGAGGGTAGCCAATGTAACCCCACTTTTTAAAAAAGGAGGGAGAGAGAAAACAGGGAATTATAGACCGGTCAGCCTGACATCGGTAGTGGGTAAAATGATGGAATCAATTATTAAGGATGTCATAGCAGTGCATTTGGAAAGAGGTGACATGATAGGTCCAAGTCAGCATGGATTTGTGAAAGGGAAATCATGCTTGACAAATCTTCTGGAATTTTTTGAGGATGTTTCCAGTAGAGTGGATAAGGGAGAACCAGTTGATGTGGTATATTTGGACTTTCAGAAGGCGTTCGACAAGGTCCCACACAAGAGATTGATGTGCAAAGTTAGAGCACATGGGATTGGGGGTAGTGTACTGACATGGATTGAGAACTGGTTGTCAGACAGGAAGCAAAGAGTAGGAGTAAATGGGTACTTTTCAGAATGGCAGGCAGTGACTAGTGGGGTACCGCAAGGTTCTGTGCTGGGGCCCCAGCTGTTTACACTGTACATTAATGATTTAGATGAGGGGATTAAATGTAGTATCTCCAAATTTGCGGATGACACTAAGTTGGGTGGCAGTGTGAGCTGCGAGGAGGATGCTGTGAGGCTGCAGAGCGACTTGGATAGGTTAGGTGAGTGGGCAAATGCATGGCAGATGAAGTATAATGTGGATAAATGTGAGGTTATCCACTTTGGTGGTAAAAACAGAGAGACAGACTATTATCTGAATGGTGACAGATTAGGAAAAGGGGAGGTGCAAAGAGACCTGGGTGTCATGGTACATCAGTCATTGAAGGTTGGCATGCAGGTGCAGCAGGCGGTTAAGAAAGCAAATGGCATGTTGGCCTTCATAGCAAGGGGATTTGAGTACAGGGGCAGGGAGGTGTTGCTACAGTTGTACAGGGCATTGGTGAGGCCACACCTGGAGTATTGTGTACAGTTTTGGTCTCCTAACCTGAGGAAGGACATTCTTGCTATTGAGGGAGTGCAGCGAAGGTTCACCAGACTGATTCCCGGGATGGCGGGACTGACCTATCAAGAAAGACTGGATCAACTGGGCTTGTATTCACTGGAGTTCAGAAGAATGAGAGGGGACCTCATAGAAACATATAAAATTCTGACGGGGTTAGACAGGTTAGATGCAGGAAGAATGTTCCCAATGTTGGGGAAGTCCAGAACCAGGGGTCACAGTCTAAGGATAAGGGGTAAGCCATTTAGGACCGAGATGCGGAGGAACTTCTTCACCCAGAGAGTGGTGAACCTGTGGAATTCTCTACCACAGAAAGTTGTTGAGGCCAATTCACTAAATATATTCAAAAAGGAGTTAGATGAGGTCCTTACTGCTAGGGGGATCAAGGGGTATGGCGAGAAAGCAGGAATGGGGTACTGAAGTTGAATGTTCAGCCATGAACTCATTGAATGGCGGTGCAGGCTAGAAGGGCCGAATGGCCTACTCCTGCACCTATTTTCTATGTTTCTATACAACAAAATAGTTGAATGGCAGCTCGCTTGTTGGGCTTGTAGAGCCACGTTATAATCACCAGGGGTCAGTGTTAGCCCAGGTTTACAGAGCATGGAGCTGCACTGGTGATTTAAGCCGATCCTCTCCCGCTGTGACACACTCACTCGGTGCAGAAGGAAGGAAAGACACAGGGGCTGGGGTTTTCAGGACTTCTCTGCTCCAGTTTTTCGCCCCGGAGTGGCGGCGATCCTCGGGTCCGGTTGAGCGGCGGTGTATCGACCCAAAAACATCAAGGCCGAAAATCCAGCCCTTGCATTTCTATAGCGCCTTTCATGACCACCAGACATCCCAAAGCGCTTTACAGCCAATGAAATACTTTTTAAAAGTGCGGTCACTGTTGTAATGTGGGAAATGCAGCAGTCAATCTGCGCACAGCAAGCTCCCACAAACAGCAATGGGATAATGACCGGTGTTTTTTTGTGATGTTGGTCGAGGGATAAACATTGGCCAGGGTTCAGCCTTCCCATTTCTAAAGAGAGCCCCAGCCTGTTCAGTCTTTCCTGCTGGTTATAACCCGCTGCAGACATTAGAACAGCACACGCTGCCACAAGGCAGGCAGCCGCTGGGACGAGCCAGCACAAATCGCCTGCTTTCAAACTATCCCGTCACTTTATCCACTGTCTCTCTCAGCCACAAGCCACCCCCACAATGGGAACTGATGGCCAACGGATCGTCAAATAGCTGAAAGATGCACTGCCCCATACGGACCACATTGCGATTAACGCTCCCCATATGTACAGTAACAATCTTCATTAAAATGTATTTCCCTTTGACAGCTGCTCACTGTCCTTTGTCTCGTTATTTGTCTATTCAAACCGAGATAGTGATAACGAGCACTAAACACACAGCTTCAAACTAAAGCTTATCTTATATCATATAAGCTTTTATAATCATTAAATCACATTAAGTATTGATTATTTCTGGAGAAACGGTTACCATTTTAAGAATATTAGGAGCAGGAGTCGGCTATTTGGCCCCTCGAGCCTGCTCCGCCATTCAATAAGAGCATGGCCTCAACTCCACTTTCCCGCTCAATCCCCAAATCCCTTGATTCCCTTAGAGTCCGTAATATTATACAATGAGTGCAAGGTGGCGCGTGATTTGCGTTATTTTCCTACATCACAGAAACAGGCCACCTCCCACCTCTCCTTGCCCCCCCCCAACCTTGCTCCTCTCCTGATCTTGGCCAAGTGGCCATTCTTCCTGACGGTGCCAGCAGGCTCATCCATTGCTTCCCAATCCTGTCCCCTCACTTGTGCACCTCCGAGCAGGGGTCCAGGAGTTGGGATACGTTGTAGTACCTGCCACTGCTCAGCACAGATTGGGAAATCCAACACCCAGGAATGACCCAGCAACTCGCTGACTGAACCCAATGAACCAATTGGTTGACGACCCAGGTGAGCTCTTTTGAATGATGAAACCAGAGGTGCAGACCCGGTTTCCGTCGAATCCTGGCCCTTTCCCCTGTTGGCTTGGTCACCAGAAGGAACACGCCACAGTGAGGCCTATTGTTCACAGGATAGATGACATACAGCTACTGGGCCCTAAACTCCACCTCTCTCCTCCTTTAAGACGCTCACTAAAACCTACTTCTTTGGCCAAGCTTTTGGTCACCTGTCCTAATATCTCCCTATGTGGCTCGGTGTCAAATTTTATTTGATAATCGTTCCTATGAAGCACCTTGGGACCTTTTACTACATTAAAGGCGCGATATAAAGGCAAGATGTATTACATTCAAGATAAAATTTATAATTAAAATGTTAGCCACTTTCTGCTAGTATCCCCAGACAGGAACTCTCTCAGCAACCTATCATCAGGGTGATTCCTCACAGAGTACAGTCACTCTATCCTTTCCAAAGAGAACAAACTCATGCGATATGAAAGGTGGAACCTGAAGGTTTATGGAGACACAAGATGGATGTAATTGAACCAAAATCTCACCACACACCCCAGCTTCAATGTACATACCCTCCACGGTCAAGGCCCCCCCCAGTCCCACGGGGGTCCGGACTCTGGTTGGTGTCCAGTTCCACAGGTGCCGACACCCTGCCCATTCATGTGGAGAACGCCAGCAGACTATTCGACAGTGGGAGGCACCACAGCCCAGCGCAATCTCGCCTTCGAATGTCCGCAGCCACGCACTTCTAGCATGGACTCAACCGGACAGTGATCAGGAGGGGCCATTCCACCTCCCCCCCCACCCCACCCCACAGCCCAGAGACACGGGGGGCCAAATGGGATCATCTCGACTTACACCCGCCACCCGAGGGTGCACTAACGTGCTCACCAACACCTGTATTCATTTGCAACCTCCAATAGCGAGCGTGGCCAAAATCGGTAACCCAATTCCCGCCCCATACACACACACACACATACATACACAATACTCTTGGATGAAAAAGAAACATCAGTGGAAGTGGTTAATTAATTTTATTATGGTACATGTAACATTCCAATCGAATTGTTTGGAGAATTAACAGCACAATGATTGGATCTCACGTGACATGGCTCTCATATATACACATGCAGCATTCACATGCGGAGTAAATGAATGAAATATTACACAGGCACAGAGCTTTGAAAAGATTGGGGGTTGGTTTTGGGGGGGGGGGGCGTGGGGGAGAGGCAGATGATGAGAATGTCGAGCCGCTTGGGTCGATATTCACAAGGCAACTGGAACACTTAGCGTGCGCAAGTCCCGACGTCCATAAAAGATTTCATTTGCAGCAATGTCGTGTGACTGTGGGACCCGGTTTCAGTTCAAAGGAGCAGGGATGGTCTGGCCGGCTGAATGCCAGGAGATGGTGCAGTATAACTGCAGTCTTTCACTGGTGTGGAACGGCTCCTCCACACCCTGCCAGGAGTGCCGTAGAATGACAGCACATTTGGCCCAACTGCTCTGTGCCAGTGTTTATGCTCCACACGAGCCTCCTCTCTCCTCACCCCGTCAGCACAGAAATGGTGTGACTTCCATGGCAAGTTGCCTTCGACTTTGCAAGGAGTCCCTCCACATTTGTGCCAACCAGCAGCTTCAGTCCAGCAGTCTTCATGAAGTTTGGAGGGTGGGAATGGGTATAAAAGGTTTCAAATGGAAATCCCAACCAGATTCCCTTCTTCCCTGATCTCAGGGTCGGTGTGCCCTGTGTCACCCTTACCAAAGCTAGCTTGGTGACCCTTCCCCCTTGCAGACCCCAACTAGCGAAGAGTGCTGACCTGGAATAGAGAGAGACAGGACAGGGCGAACGAGGATCTTGGGGATGGAGAGAGCTTGCTATCAGGCCTGCGGATCCTGTATACGGGGAATACGGCTTCGGGATATGTGACCAGCGCCCCAACAGTGATCTTCAAAAGCTGTGCACCGGTTCTGAGCTCCCTGATAAAATACCTCACTTTCCACGGGATGTAAGGAAAGGGACGGCCCATTGAGATGTCACTAGGAGAGAGGGGAGGTTGGGCCTCTACTCATTGGAATTCAGAAGAATGAGAGGTGATCTTATCGAAACGTATAAGATTATGAGGGGGCTTGACAAGGTGGATGCAGAGAGGATGTTTCCACTGATGGGGGAGACTAGAACTAGGGGGCATGGTCTTAGAATAAGGGGCCACCCATTTAAAACTGAGATGAGGAAGAATTTCTTCTCTCAGGGTTGTAAATCTGTGGAATTCGCTGCCTCAGAGAACTGTGGAAGCTGGGTCATTGAATAAATTTAAGACAGAGACAGTTTCTTAACCGATAAGGGATTCAGGGGTTATGGGGAGCGGGCAGAGAAGTGGACCTGAGTCCATGATCGGATCAACCATGGTCGTATTAAATGGCGGAGCAGGCTCGAGGGGCCGTATGACCTACTCCTGCTCCTATTTCTTATGTCCTTATGTAGGGGAGGGGGATTCTTATCCCACCGTGCAACCACCGGTTAAACCTGATCAGTCGTAAGAGAAAGAAACTTGCATTTATATAGCGCCTTTCACAACCTCAGGACGTCCTAAAATGCTTTACAGCCAATGAAGTACTTTTGAAGTGCAGTCACTGTTGTAGTGTGGGAAATGCGGTAGCCAATTTGCGCACAGCAAGCTCCCACAAACAGCAATGAGATAATGACCAGATGATGTTTTTTTTTTAAAAAAGTGATGTTGGTTGAGGGATAACTATTGGCCCATGATACCAGGGAGAATCTCCAGCTCACCCGCAGGGAGTTCTGAAGCTAGGTTTGACCACAGCAGTTCCCACGCACCACTGTTCTCCTGGTAGGACATGGAATGGAGTCAATCGCTCATTTAGCACACCGATTGTAAAATGGGCGAGCAGATACTCGCCTGGTATCAAAATAGTTTAAAAAAACCACGGGTGAACCTGCTTCAGTGAAAGACAAAGTTGTTTTCCAGGATATGCATTATGTAAATCGGGTGGGAATAGAATTACATAGAATTAACGGGCCATTTGCCTCAACTGGGCGATGTTGGTGTTTCTGCTCCACACGAGCCTCCTCCCACCCTATCATCACGTCCCTCTGTTCCTTTCACCCTCGTGTTTATCTCGCTTCACCTTAAAAATGCATCTCTGCTAGTCGCCTCAACCACTCCCTGTGGTCGCGAGTTCCAAATATTTTGAAGCCGACAAAAGCGGAAATTGGATAAATACTTGAACATGAAACATTTGCAGGGCTGTGGGGAAGGATCAAAGGGAGTGGGATGAGTTGGATAAAGCTCTTGCACAGAGCGGTACGGGCTCACCATTGACCAGGCTTCTGTAACAATGATTTCCTTAATCTGGCAGGTCAACCACACGTGTCAAGCCTCTGGAAATATGCAAAGCCCAGCAAAGCACACCCTGATCGACTTTGCTCCTGCTGCAGCAGCGCCCAGCAACAGGTTGGATACAAAGTCAGAACAAGACTGGGCCCCGCAGTTGCCAGTCAGTGAAGTACATTCAGACAGTGTCTGTCCATTCCCACCCCTGCTCAAGGTCCAAAAACATCTCAATTCCAAGGCAGGTTGAGTAGGTTGGGCCTCTATTCATTGGAATTCAGAAGAATGAGCAGTGATCTTATCGAAACGTATAAGATTATGAGAGGGCTTGACAAGGTGGATGCAGAGAGGATGTTTCCACTGATGGGGGAGACTAGAACTAGAGGGCATAATCTTAGAATAAGGGGCCACCCATTTAAAACAGAGATGAGGAGGAATTTCTTCTCTCAGAGGGTTGTAAATCTGTGGAATTTGCTGCCTCAGAGAGCTGTGGAAGCTGGGACATTGAATATATTTAAGACAGAGATAGACAGGGAATCATCATCATAGGCAGTCCCTGGAACGAGGATGACTTGCTTCCACGATGTTTTAATGAAGGACCCGATGTTCCAGTCCTGAACTCCAATTGAAGGTTGGAAGATGCCTGTGCGTGGATTTTTTAAACGTGTGGTGACCGTTGCACATTAGTCACCACACGGGCTTGACAAAGCTAAGCCTTTATCCAGTGGCAAGGGTTAACCAGGACAACTGGAGACCAGCTCTGCTGCACGGACCGAGGGACGATAAGGGGATAAGGGGTTATGGGGAGCAGGCAGGGAAGTGGAGCTGAGTCCATGATCGGATCAGCCATGATCGTATTAAATGGCAGAGCAGGCTCGAGGGGCTGTATGGCCTACTCCTGCTCCTATTTCTTGTTATGACAGTCCATTTCCACCCTCCTCAAGGTCTAAAAGCAATTTAATTCCAAGGAAGGCTGGGGAGGGGGGGGGGATAACCCTGAAAAGCATTACATCCCACATATAACAGGTCAGACTGCGATTGATAACGGTACAAAAATTGACAATTCAAATACTGTACCTACAATGGAATGAGGCACAACGGTAACTTTGATTTCACTATAAAGTGCTTTTTAAATTCAAGGTTGTCACTTGTCTTTAATCGTCAAAGGTTAAGCACCCCCATTACTACGGCCGCCCTCCATCTCCAACACACAAATGTATAATGTGAATAAATGGCAATAAAAAAGATAATATATATGTTAAAATAATTTCTTCCTTTACAGGTTTGCTGTCAAGTTTTTTTCTTTATTTGGCTTTCAAGACTGCTGCGTGCGGTGTAACTGTGGGGAAACACTGCTGTAAGAACTAAATTTTAATCCCCTTCGAACGTCGGCACGACTGGTGTTTCAGACAAAGTGATGATTCAAAAGACACAGGAGACGCTGTAATATATGACATTAAAGCAACCCCGAGTATATTTCCCCACACCATATTGGAAGCGTCGGCTGTTGTCAAATAAAACCTTGGGCTGGGGGAGAGGGAGGCAGCTCCAAAAGGGGATGTGACTCTCTCAGGAACGTCAATGACCTGGAAAGCTCTCCACCTCATTAGAAATGAAGCACAAAGCTCACAATTGGTGTGAAAAGATGCACTACGTGTTCCTTTCAAAACCTCAGGACGTCCCAAAGCGCTTTACAGCCAATGAAGCACTTTGTGACGTGTAGTTACTGTTGTAATGTGGGAAATGTGGCATCTGATTTGTGCACAGCAAGATCCCACACACATTACAACAGTGACTACACTCCAAAAGTGCTTCACGGGTTGGAAAGTGCTTTGAGACATCTGGTGGTCGGGAAAGGCGCTATATAAATGCAAGTCTTTCTTTCACAAACAGCAATGCGATAATGAGCAGATAATCTGTTTTTGTTATATTGGTTGAGGGATAAATTTTGGCTCGGAATAGTGGCACGGGATCTTTTACATCCACTGGAGGGGGGCCAGACAGGCCCTTTCATGACCTCAGGATGTCCCAAAGCATTTTACAGCCAATGAAGTACTTTTGAAGTGTAGTCACTGTTGTAATGTAAAAATGAACCATGATTCTACCTCCATCTCATCCTTTCAGTTCTCAATCACAGCTAATCGTTTTGAGGGAAGTGGAGATAAAAATATTTCAGCAGGTGGGAGAAACCCTAAACTAGCAGCACAGGATTAGGGAATGAGTTATTCGCTTGCACTCTCTAAACTGGAAATGAAACAACATTGGAGAGCGAGGGGAAGAACCGACACTAAAAAAAAGTTTCAGGTCCTGCTTTAATCCCAGCTACAATTTTACATACACCTCAAGGCAACTCCGCCCTTCGTAAAGTCTTTGATATGCCGCTAGCCATGTTGTGTTACATTTGAGGGTTCGGGGCTATGTATGGTCTGTGGCCTCTCCCAGGCTGCTCGATTCCATACTTCACAAGGGAACTGATGACGCACCTCAAGAAGAGGACGCCTTGCCCGAGTGGACATGCATCGCTGGTCAGACAAAGGGTTAATGTACAGACTGCCCTCTCCAGGATGAAGTGGTGGGGGCTGTGTGATGCTGAGAACGTCTTAAAGGGAGACAATACTATAGGGGTTGGGGAGGGGGTGGTGGATCAGAACAGGTCACTGGTGCTCAAATGCATTGTGCCACAAATTAAGAAGCAACACTCCAATCTGGGTGTCAAGCCATTTGGAGATAGTAACAAGTGCAGAACAAGCCCTTTCTCACAGGTAAATGAACTCCATTCGTGATTCACCTCGAGGCATTCTGGTGCAATTTCTGTTGACATGGTCAGGAGTCTGGAGTAGGTTTCCTGTCTGGCTCCTCTTTTCCAAGGGACACTACATAAGCGAAGGAGTCTGAAAGGGTTAATGTACAAATGGGGAAGAGAGAGAAACAATCACATTTCTACTTCCATGTGAGATCACAAACAAGGCGGTTTTGGAGATGTACAGTGATAACCAATATGTGGATCCTGTTCCTTCTCTTTCCCTCTGTCAGAAGGCACAATACTCTTGATGGGTGTTGGTCCTAGGCACATCAGCCCACCAAGTAGCTTGCCCAAGTGACCCTTCTTGCGTTCACGTGCCTGCCTCTGGACTCGTCACCCGACTATTCCTCTGCAGGGCCTTCACATGTCTAGCCCAAGCCACAAAGCAGATGAAGGGGGTTGAACCTCGGATCTCCCTGCATGGATTCCCATACCTTGGCATGCCCTTCCACAATGAGCCACCAGGGTGGTCTTCAACACCGGCTTTTAAATTGGATTTTGGCCAACACCATTGCTGGAAGGGGCCACGAGGAGATACTGGGTTTTCCCCTGGGAACAGAAACTGTCACCCCAACTTGCGAGGGGCCTCTTGTTGGCTGAACTGCTGGAGAAGTCTTCCGGCCAGTTCATAGCAACTGCGATTCAACACTTCAGCCCAAATCCCCAACCTCTTCCTTTGCGCCATTAGCCCCAAGTATTTAGCCCTTTGTGAAATATAAAATTGGACAAGAAATAAAAATGGTGAAACTCTGGTCCCTTGATACTCAGGAGATGCAACAGAAAGTTTGGACCAATTTCAGTGATGTGTGTTTCTGGCCACAGTAGCTAATAACTCCACCTAAACGTCTTACTCATAGGCAAGCAATTTAAAAAGACTCATCTAAAGCCTGCCACAATTGAAAGCATTAAAATACTTGAAGACGTAGAAAAGTTCAGTAAGAGTCCGAATCAAACAAGCATTCTCCACGGTTCACAATGTTAGTGCTCAAAGGGCAAACCATCAAACGCAGGGCAAAAGTTGGACAATTGGGAGGGAGAGGATCAGCGGAGATAAAAGACGAGAAATAAAACGGTTCAATAGCCAAGAGGGAGTGAAGCTGCCAAGGCGGAACAGAGAACCTGCGGGTTCCTGAGTAACTGTTGTGCCTTGTCCAGCTTCCATGTACTCCAACAACAGGCGTCTGAAATTTGGTTCATTGGCTCAGTATTTCCACGGCCACTGAGTCCCGATCAACAAGAAGATTAGTAAAGAACGTATGACTAAGGTCACACACCGAAAAGTCAGAAGCAGACACGTTAACATAAGAACATAAGAATTAGGAACAGGAGTAGGCCATCTAGCCCCTCGAGCCTGCTCTGCCATTCAATAAGATCATGGCTGATCTGGCCGTGGTCTCAGCTCCACTTACCCGCCCGCTCCCCGTAACCCTCAATTCCCTTATTGGTTAAAAATCTATCTATCTGTGACTTGAATACATTCAATGAGCTAGCCTCAACTGCTTCCCTGGGCAGTGAATTCCACAGATTCATAACCCTCTGGGAGAAGAAATTCCTTCTCAACTTGGTTTTAAATTGGCTCCCCCGTATTTTGAGGCTGTGCCCCCTAGTTCTAGTCTCCCCGACCAGTGGAAACAACCTCTCTGCCTCTATCTTGTCTATCCCTTTCATTATTTTAAATGTTTCTATAAGATCACCCCTCATCCTTCTGAACTCCAACGAGTAAAGACCCAGTCTACTCAATCTATCATCATAAGGTAACCCCCTCATCTCCAGAATCAGCCTAGTGAATCGTCTCTGTACCCCCTCCAAAGCTAGTATATCCTTCCTTAAGTAAGGTGACCAAAACAGCACGCAATACTCCAGGTGTGGCCTCATTTGGCCCATCGTGTCCGTGTGAGTCGAAAAAGAGCTACCCAGCCTAATCCCACCTTCCAGCACTGGGTCCGTAGCTCTGTAAGTCACGGCTCTTTAAGTGCAGGTACAGCAGGCGATGAAGGTGGCAAATGGCATGTTGGCCTTCATAGCGAGTGGATTTGAGTATAGGAGCAGGGATGTCTTACTGCAGTTGTACAGGGCCTTGGTGAGGCCTCACCTTGAATATTGTGTACAGTTTTGGTCTCCTAATCTGAGGAAGAACATTCTTGCTATTGAGGAAGTGCAGCGAAGGTTCACCAGACTGATTCCTGGGATGTCAGGACTGACATATGAAGAAAGACTGGATCGACTAGGCTTATATTCACTGGAATTTAGAAGAATGAGAGGGGATCTCATGGAAGCATATAAAATTCTGACGGAATTGGACAGGTTAGATGCAGGAAAAATGTTCCCGATGTTGGGGAAGTCCAGAACCAGGGGTCACAGTCTAAGGATAAGAGGTAAGCCATTTAGGACTGACATGAGGAGAAACCTCTTCACTCAGAGGGTTGTAAACCTGTGGAATTCTCTACCACAGAAAGTTGTTGAGGCCAGTTCGTTAGGTATATTCAAAAAGGAGGTAGATGTGACCCTTACGGCTGAAGAGATCAAGGGGTATGGAGGGAAAACAGGAACGGGGTACTGAAGTTGTATGATCAGCCATGATCATATTGAATGGTGGTGCAGCCTCGAAGGGCCGAATGGCCTACTCCTGCACCTATTTTCTATGTTTCTATGTCTATGTAAATGTGAGGAGGGTTTCTGCCTTCAACTGCTGTCATTGAAGGGAATCACCTCCCTTCTGGATGAGGAAAGGGACGGTCGGGAGAAGGGGGGGAAGGAAAAGGGAGATGAAATACTGAATCCTTTTGTACCAAAGTACTGGATATTGATCTGAAGTGCCAACAGCGGGATACAAGTTCATACAATCAAACATAAACATCTCATTCAATTGAAAAGTTAAAACACTGAATTGAAAGTAGCTATTTTTAGGACCATGGTCGTTGACAAGATCAACATAACAACATTTTTGCTTTAAGCATTAACGCACGCGATATCTACTTCCTGGCCCAATATTTATAAAATACACTAAAAGCAGCAACTTAAAATAAAATCAAATGGTGCATGTTCTCCTTATACAGAGAAGGTTAAGGGGAAATTGAAGAGGTGCTCAGTATTATGAGGGGTTCTAATAAAGTAAATAAGGAGAAAGTGTTGCCTGTGGCGAAAGGGTTGGTAACCAGAGGCCACGGATTTAAGATAATTGGCAAAAGACCGAGAGCGAGTGGTCATAATCGGGAACGCGCTGCCTGAAAGGGTGGTGGGAGCAGATTCAATAGTAACATTCAAAAGGGGAGTTGGATAAATACTTGAAAAGGAAACATTGCAGGGGTTTGGGGAAAGGGAGTGGGACTAATTGGATCGCTCTTTCAAAGAACCTGCACAGGTTCGATGGGCCGAATGGCCTCATGACCAAGCAGTTTGACGAGGTCCCTCGTTCGCTCGGTGCACGGCAGACCAGCCCTCACTCGGTCGGTACCAGAACCGCCGCGAGCTCCCTCGTGCCAATCAGCTGGCAGCTAAAGTAAGTTCATCTTTGGTCGACTTGAAAGAAAGACTTGGATTTATATAGCGCCTTTCACGACCAGCAGATGTCCCAAAGCGCTTTGCAACCAATTAAGTACTTTTGAAGCGTAGTCACTGTTGTAATGTGGGAAACTATTGTAAGGAAAAACAGTTTGCTGTGGCGGAAGGGTTGGTAGCCAAGGCTCGCAGATTTAAGATAATTGTCACTGTTGTAATGTAGGAGACTCGGCCACTACTTCCTGGTTAGATCCCGGGCCCCTTCCCTCTGAAGCAGGGTGGGGAACAAGCGGATTTCTCACTTTGGGCAACAGGTGGAGATTGGAATGAAAATACAAATCCCCGAGAGCAGCCTACAAGGAACTTGTTCCAAAATCAAATGTCAGATCGTGATCCAGGCCTTTCACTTTTCCAAGTTAACCTTTTCACTTAAAAAAAAATTAGAAAAACACACTCCCAATTTATTTCCTCCTTACTGAAAGGAAATGTTTTAAATAAATGCAGGCTGTTCACTGGGGGGGGGGGTTTGCAATAAACCCGGCGCTGCACCTCTTGCTCTGTTTCACGGCCAAGTTGCAGCAAAGCTTGCATAGCACAGAGCTTCGACGCAGTGCTTGTGGCTTTGACTTGTCCCCTTTTTTTTTTAAAGATGATTTTAAAGGCGGGCCACATTGTTTGCATGCCCGACACGAGACTCCCAAAGCAAGCGCTCTACTCGGAACTCCTACACGGCAAGTGAGCCAAAGGTGGCAGAGGAAACGTTTCAAGAACACCCTCAAAGCCTCCCTGATAAAATGCAACATCCCCACCGACACCTGGGAGTCCCTGGCCAAAGACCGCCCTAAGTGGAGGAAGAGCCTCCGCGAAGGCGCTGAGCACCTCAAGTCTCGTCGCCGAGAGCATGCAGAAACCAAGCGCAGACAGCGGAAGGAGCGTGCGGCAAACCAGACTCCCCACCCACCCTTTCCCTCAACCACTGTCTGTCCCACCTGTGACAGAGACTGTAATTCCCGTATTGGACTGTACAGTCACCTGAGAACTCACTTTTAGCGTTGAAGCAAATCTTCCTCAATTCCGAGGGACTGCCAATGATGTGGCTTTGAATCTTGTGAGGCCCCCTCCCCTACAAGCAGTGCTGAACACAGATGAATTCAATACCCTGCCACAGTTTACCCTCACTAGCTCATTCATCAACACCCAGTTGTTGCATTTAATTATTCAAATCCAGACGACCCAATTAATTGGCCAGGTTTTCACACACTATTTATATTAACTGCACAATTACCATCACCCAAACTTTTGTTACTTCAACGTTCAGGTTCTGCATGCACAATCTGTTCAAGATGAAAACATTTCTATCAGTTCCTAACTTAAGTGCATTGTTCTCTGAACTTTATCGAGTTCCTACCTTGTGAAGATCGGGTTTCGAAAAGTCCATACCCAGCTTTTTGAAACGTGACCTCGCCAGCGAACTAGACAGTGTTTAAATAATCTGCTTCAGCCTGTAATTAAATGCTGGCGTGATGGATGCCAGCATTGCATTATTGATAACCTCGCACCCACTCGACTGGTCAGTAACTGTACTTACAATCAGGGAATGAACACCCGTCATTTTATTTCTGTACTTGTGTTTCTACTTCAAATGTAAATTACTATAAATTTACATACATTAAAATCCATCGTTGGCTCATTTCCCTTACTTTACTCAGATCCCAACCCACCCCTCGAATCCCATCAATGTCCCCTAGGAAAGCATTGCAGCAACTGCACATAGTTAGACATTAGTTGGGAGGTGGGAGAAAGGGGGAATTCTGTCGGTGGGCGAGTACCAAAAGCAACTGAGAAAATCTTCATGGGACTCAGAATAAAGCCCTCGCATGTTGGGAGCAGACTCTGTGAAAGCGAGGTCACTGCCTGAATCACATGCGCCAGACGCTACAACTATTCTTGTGTGAAACAATAATCAAGTACCCCCTTATTAAACGGGCAATAAAACCAACAAATTAACCAATTAAACTTTTTAAACAATAAATGGTCAAATTCAAATTTGGTTGCCGGGGGTGATGATGCACTCCAGTCCCTCCGGCGCCCACCTCTCGCGGAAGGCCACGAGCGTACCGGTGGACACTGCGTGCTCCATCTCCAGGGACACCCTAGCTCGAATGTCCAGACGCTACAGAGCAAGCTCTCTGTTCACCTGTCGCAACCGGTGCCCTTAGCTTCAGGCTTTGAAATCGGGTGCTGTTTACACCGGAGGAGAAATGGCGATCTCAGTGACAATTGGTCCGGCTCTGGTGCCTGCCAGGTGCCAATGCAGGGTGCTCCCGGGACGGGCGGGGTATCAGGGTGCGTTCCCAACACACGGCGGGGTATCAGGGTGTCCGACGGAGTATCAGGGTGTAACACACGGCGGGGTATCAGGGTGTAACACATGGCGGGGTATCAGGGTGTAACACACGGCGGGGTATCAGGGTGTGTTCCCAACACACGGCGGGGTATCAGGGTGTGTTCCCAACACACGGCGGGGTATCAGGATGTGTTCCCAACACACGGCGGGGTATCAGGATGTGTTCCCAACACACGGCGGGGTATCAGGGTGCGTTCCCAACACACGGCGGGATATCAGGGTGTGTTCCCAACACACGGCGGGGTATCAGGGTGCGTTCCCAACACACGGCGGGGTATCAGGGTGTGTTCCCAAAACACGGCGGGGTATCAGGGTGTGTTCCCAAAACACGGCGGGGTATCAGGGTGTGTTCCCAACACACGGCGGGGTATCAGGGTGTGTTCCCAACACACGGCGGGGTATCAGGGTGTGTTCCCAACACACGGCGGGGTATCAGGGTGTGTTCCCAACACACGGCGGGGTATCAGGGTGTGTTCCCAACACACGGCGGGGTATCAGGGTGTGTTCCCAACACACGGCGGGGTATCAGGGTGTGTTCCCAACACATGGCGGGGTATCAGGGTGCGTTCCCAACAGGTTATCGGGGTGAGCTTACTGGCTTCGCTGATGAACGCAGCGAATGACATTGATCTCCATTAAAGCGCCTCCCACTGCAGCAAGTTTAAACACCTGGATCCAGTCCCCCCCAAGTTCTGCACTCCACTCTTGCATTCTCGGGCAAGGCCAGAACACAGAAAATGAGCAGCCGGCGTGGTGAGAGGGAGCTGGGGGTGTTGTAGGTGGATATCCCTCTGCGGTGCCTCATCAATAATCGCAATTTAAAATAAATCACTCACACTTTAGATGGCGCCTCGTCGGCCTAAACATCTCAAATCACTTTGTGCACGGAGTCACTTTCCAGATCGTTACAGGGTGTCGGTTCATCAAAAGGGACAGCACCCTCGACAGTGCAGCACGCCCTCAGTCTGGCATTTTAGCACCCGCCTAGATTATGTGCTCAAACCCACCAAACTTTGAACTCGGAGACGAGAGTGCTACCGGCTGAGCCAAGCTGACCCAGTATTTGCTCAGTCAAGCCTCCCCGACCATGAAGAAGAAAGGAAAACAGAGGACGAAGGCTGGAAGGCCATCTGTCAGCGTTTATATTTCACTGGGTGGTGATTGCGACAGATGAAGTTGCATTTCAAAAACAGATTACATGAACAATTACCAAGTATTGCATACATAATGGCATTACTAATTCTACAAAACTGATAAGAGTACATATTAAATGTACTTTATTTCTACTTATTTGTTTTTAGATTTTTTTTTAAACCCATGAGATTTGATTCATTCAGACAGCCACATCAACGGTATTGAAGCAAAATCATTTTTGACAGGTAAAGAAATTAGATAAAACTTTTAAAAGCATGTTTTTTTTTAAAAAAAAAGATGGCTACAGCCTTCTCTATATTGTGGCCAATTCTGTGAGCCTGTTCAGGCAGCGCCACTGTGCAGTTACCAGTTTCCCATTGGCTCAGCATTAGTCCCAGGAGACTTCACTACGACGTCAAAGCCCATCACACGCCTGTAGTGACCGTTAAACTAGTCAGTCACTACTGCACCTTCTCCAGCAAGAAAATAAACCACCTTCTCTGCCCCTGCCCAGAACTAAACTCTATGAGTTATAAGTTTAATTCACACAGAGCGGAAAGCCACATTCAAATACTAATCCCTACTATACAGGGGATAAGGAAGAAAATGGAGCACAAGAAGAAACCTTTAGAATTTGGTACAGCAGAGTTACCCGACAGAGGGACTGATTCTTAAAACAGATCCTTCACAGTACATGGAAAATAAAAAAGGTACATCAATCATCAATCGAGCTCGGCTGAAATGATTTCCCCCCACCCCCCACCCCACCCCCATTATGATTGAGATGTGAATTAAGGCTTCTGTTTCCGGAACACTTTTTGCAGAACAGGAATATCTGACAGCACCGATCTGGTCCTGGGATGTACCGTTTGTACCGCAAGCGTTGGCGTACATTGGGCCAAAAATTGCAGTCAGAGGCCTTTACCAGGCACGAGAGTTTGAAGGACATTCGCTGAGCAGGAGTTTGGGCAAATAGCGCAAATCTCTGCCCGCGAAGGCCCTTCTCCAGGGGATGCGTGCGATTTGACAGATTGCAAGTGCCTGGTTTGGACGCATGCGCTTCGCGTAGCTAAACCTGGAACCTGCGGGGCCTCTTCGGGCGCGTGCACATCGTATGGAGAGGGTGCAATTGATGGCCCAATGACTGGGATAGACACGGGCTTGTGTGGCAAAGTTTGCATATTATGTCACAATCGGTAACGGGACAGCACAGGTCACGCTGATCCGCCATGAAACTACTTATACCGGCGAGGAGGGTAATCCTCCATGGGTTGAAATCACACTGCGGCACGCACAGTAACCAATAGTTAACTCGTTTGTATGATATTACTCTGCTCTTTCAAACAAAGCCACCGATTTGTTTAAAATAAATGCATTAATTGTTGTTGCAGCCCACAAATGAACTTCATACAAGATCGCTAACAATGTGATTTCCACTTTTTTTAGTTGAACTTAAGACTTTTCATAAATGCAACAAACAATCTTTAGTTTGGGGTTTGCACCACGCTCTGTGGAGAACCTGCACCCCTTCAACAGTTAGAGTACCCTCTTTGTATTCTGGGTTGGTTGTCAATAGTTTAACTCCTCATGACACTGTGCACAGTGCTTCCTCATCCGTCAGGGGTGGTACAACGCCAACACTTGCTTCTGCAGCCAGCGATCACAAGAGTAAATTTATTCAAATGGCTCCATAGTGCAAGTTCCACCAAATTGCTCTTCAGGGGATGAACACGGAGTCAGGCGAAGGTACTCACCGACATGTCATCGCTGGTGCAATAGTCTTGACCTCCAGTTTTAAACCCGCTCTCTGGCATAGCAGCATTAAAGGACCAGCCATATATTGCCACCCTCACCCAAGTCGTAGCGGCTGGTTCCAGAGACTACGGACAAATGTCTTGGGGGAGTTATTCTGCTGTCCGGCAATCGGGACGAGGAACGGTGGGCGGTGAGTGTGTATTTAGGATGCAGGTTGCGGGCACAGACGTCAATTGGTTTCCGAGCTGCATCGGACCATTGGACTACTGGTGGTAATGAGCCATTCCTTGAGTGAGGAGTGAAACCATGATTCATACGAGCAGAACTGGTTCTCCAACGGTGAGGGTGCATTTCTGCTGCCGATCCCCTGCTGTGAAAGCCAGTAACCTATCACTTCTGCTTGTACCCAACCCAACAGAGAAAGAGAGAAAGGGGTATTTGATCGCTGGTGTGTAGAAGACATTTTGTAAATTGATGTCTAACTAACCCCACTGGAGACCATATTGAGGTGCACACGTATGATTTAGCCACAACAACAGCTAAGGCAAAAGAGTTATTCTTTTTATAAACTTTATTCCTGCAGGTTGTGTACCCCGTACCAAACTCCGCAGTGACTTGCAGTTTTAAAATAAGATTGCATGTTAATATACACATTCACAAGGTGTCTCAGGCCGAGAGGCACACCCCAATACCCTCCAGCAGAACATCGGAAAATCTCCTCTACACATCACCGAGATAAACCAATTCTCTCCCAGCTTGGGACACAACAGAATAGTTCAGAGAACATCCAGCGTCAGTAATATCTTTTTACATGATCACGCCAAACCAGGGATTATGACATCCCTGCAGCAGAAACACACCAGGGCTGCTGGAGTTACCTATGGCTTTTAGTACTTGTCATCCTCTGCTAGGTTGGTGTCCATGTTGCAGGGCTAGTCATCAAGATCTGGGAATGCCCAAGTGACTGGTTTGAATAAAAAAAAAACACCTCAGAGCCAGAAAGGCACCATCGTTTGAAGTTTAGTGGGAAGTTAAAGTTTAGGTCTTTTGGAACTCCATGTGAATATGATAAGCTGACCACAGATCAGCTTGTTCCTGCCCCAAATCTTTCAAAGAGCCGGCACAGGCACGATGGGGGCAAATGGCCTCCTTCGAAATCGCGTCTCTCACCATCAACTGCAGCGGTTGACAGCTCTGTGGTCCTGACCAGATGTCCCAACTCCGGGAGCACATTGGGTTGGGATCGGTATTGGCACTGGGATTAAAATCAAGAGGCAAAACGAGGGAGGGTGGAGAGCTGAAAGAAAGTCTTTGAAAGCTAACTTTCCGCACAGACCACCTGCAGCATGGACATCAGAACCAGTTTTGTTCTTAAAGCAAAGAATATCAACAAACGGGGGGGGAAAAAAAACAATTCTTGAAAGTGTGGATTTTTTTTTTTAAAAAGAGAAAAAAAATGCTTGTTACATGTTGGATTCTGATCCGGATTAAATTAAGGCACCAGAGGTTTTAAAGAAAAACAGAAAGAAAAGAAAAAAATAAAATCGCACAAGTTGTCATTAGAAAAGGAGTTCCCTATACAAGTGTTCTGAGGTGGAGGTCTGTGGAATAGTACTTTCTATGGAGAAACATCCTGATTCTGTGGCGCTTTGATGATCAGACTTGACCCTTGGCTAAGTTTTGGATCAAAGGAACCTGGAAAAGAAAGAGAATGGAATACTGAGAGAGAGCTCTG